>NW_027109182.1:684385-735670 GCF_000696795.3 Halyomorpha halys
TCTAATTCACGAACTGACCACTTATTTTTGCAGTAAAAATCAACAGTTTTTTAAGGAAGGAATTTGGGCTTTACCATCTCGTTGGGAGAAGGTTACCGACTGTAACGGTGGATATTTTGATGAATAAAGGTGATTATTTGAAAATATTTATTTATTTATTTATAATTTCCCCCCAAAAAACGACAGGACTTTTTGAATGACCTGGTAAAATACAACATATATTTCCAAATATTACATTACAATTATGGACCGATCCTCTAAGAATGGTGTTGTACACTGCCTTCTAAGAAGAAGAATTTCATGAAGCACTGTGTTTTTTTATTTTATTTTCAAAACCTCTTTTATTGATAAATATGTATATACAATACAGATTATAAATTATTACAATAGAAATAATATACAATACAATATACAATTTGAAGCACTGTGGCCTCCAATTTGCTCCTAGTCAACTCTCTGGACTACTAAACGCCATCAAGAGGCAGTACGTGTAAGACTAAGCTTTCATTGGATCAGAAAATTCTATTGTAATCTTTATTAATTCAAATTATACATTTATGAATATTACAACATCTTACATAGTTGTTACATGTGTGATATTAAATTATATACAAGGAATGATAAAAATATTAATATAAGATGACAGTAGTAGTTTCCATGTTAGCTGGTAGGTGGCGTCGTGTTAGGCCATAGTGGTTTTTGTGGCCATAGTAGTGACAGTATAGTCCAGCAGGTTACAGTGTTGCTACAATCGTATTATATTAGTGAATGAATCTGGATATTGATTGACATTGACATAGGATTAAGAAGGTTTAAAAGATTTTAGTAAAGTTTTGGATTCCATTAAATAAAGCATTTTTAAATTTCGATAATTTAATGAATATTTGTATTTACACTGTTCAAAGGCTTTCTAAAATATAAATAGCTGCTGATATCAAAATTAATGTGTTATAGGTCAATGTCAGATTGGAAATGGCTTATCGAAAATACTAAAAAGAGGGACTCGGTGAGGTGCATGTGTTGGTATGATCTGTACAAAGATGGAACTAAGCAATTGATAGTGGGTAGAGATGATGGAAGCATTCAAATATATGGGGAGCCATTAGAAGGGATGGGAGAAGCTTTCATCGAAAAGTACAATTATGTAAGGCCTTTTTGTAAACTGTTATATCAAGAATTAATGGTTTAAAAAGTTTACATTTGTAGTAAAAATTTTAATTTTATTATAATATAAATTAATGATAAAAGTAGAGCAGACGTATGACACTTATCATGAGAGTGATTCAAACTGTTTCAAAATTCTTATTTTAATTTAACATTGTTAAAAAGGCTTAACAAACACTGACATGAGTGAGCTTTATCTAAAACAACAATCTATCAAAATATATAATATTTAGTTTTAGTTTTGGAATGCAATGAAAAAATATATATATTTTTGGGAGTGTTGATGATAAGTCAATAATAAAACTACATTTTGACAGCGACGTTTCACAACTTCATTGTTTGCATAGTCATGCCCTACAATGAAAAAGAAGTTTTTAAGGACAAATAATTTCTTCAACTAATTATTATAAAACTACATGTACATAGTATAACTTAATAACTACTACAAATAAAACATTACTTATAATTGAGTTTTGTTATTGACTAATCATTAACACATCATTAGAGTTGATAGCCTACCTTCTACGCCACAACCCCTGATGAAGAGCTGAAACTCAGGTCGAAACGTCGGCATAAAATAAATAAATATGGTTTTGTTTATTTATGTTGTTCTTTGCTGACCGCACCCCCCCCCCCCCGACAAACTTCTCCAATAATTACTTATAATTGTTTATTACAGTTTGTTCTACATTGCTATGATCCAACTAACTCTATATTTGTGCCAGAACTGAATAGGGTTGAAATGAATGTTTTGGTTTTTCCAGCACGTAACCGTTCTTTCTAGCAGTTTGTCGGTCTATTATTTCAGTTTTTTTTATTTAGTGTTGTTAATTATGTTAACCTAATAAATACATAATTATTAGGTTAGAGTAACATGAATTTAAATTTTGTACATCCAATTTTTTGTTGATAGAATGATTCTTATATTTTTCTAATTAGAAAAAAAATCGCATCCCAAACCATCTTCTTCATAATTTCTTTTTAATTTGAATTTTATTTTCTCTTGATCTTAACGATGACATGTGGTCTATCTTTTTTGAGGGAATTTTTGATTTTCTTACAAAAAACTTGTCTAGTTGTCTTCCATCTCCTCTAACACGGTGATTTCCAATTGAATGATGTATTTTTTTTTAACCAATTTTGATAGTAAGATACCCCAAAGGTGTAAATAGCTAATTATGGCAAACTATTTTTTACAGTTTTTGACAATTTTTGCGCAAACTATGCAGCTTTAAATAAAATGGAAAAAAATTGAGGTAATCTTGGAACTGGCCAACAGAAGTGAAACTTTTCATCCTGCCTTCACAAAATCAATTAATTCCCTTATAATTTTTTTTTCTTGAGTTGTAGAACTTCGGTAAAGAAGTTTCACTGCAATAAAAAAAAGTTTAAAAACATGAGCTATAATTTTTGAAATCCTAACATTGTTACTGAAACTCTTAAAACAAAGTTTTTGAAATAACCAATTTGAGGAATTGGATCATTTTTAATTTATGATAATGAATGATGGGAGGATTCTCGCCTCTCCTCGACTTTGAAGAAGGGAATCTTTCTTTTACTGTGAATCAATCTCCTAATAAGCAGCCTAAGTCTATTCTACTTTTACCGAATTAATTTTTTTAAATTATGTTTCATTTGTTTTAGGTTTGTAATGAAAGTATAACTTCAATCCAAGCAGGAACAGTAGGTAATCCTGCCTTCGATGAAATAGTTGCGACCACTTATACAGGTAATGACAGGTCCTAAAATGTCCTAATATCTAAGTAATTCAGAAAAATCAGGCTAATAGTCTATATTTCTGTTTGAGGATGGTTTTTTGGCCTCACGACTGAGGTTTTAGAGAAACAAGTAAACTGGGAAAACAACAACATGAACATTAAAATGGCTCCTGAAGAAAAACAAAAGATTGAGCACTTAAGGTATAACTTGCGATTTGAAAAAAACAGATTATATAAATAATCGTATAGTATTAACAATAATTATTTATGTAAAATTTGGTTTTCAGCAAAAAACAAAAAAAAATTATTTATTTGTGCCAATAAATTAATAAATAAAAATCAATAAATTTTTCTTTATTTGTGTATTTTTTGCTGACCGCACTCCTGACTATCTTCTCATAAAATAAGTTATGTAAAAATATTGTAATATCCTCTTTTTTAATCAATAGTTGATAAAAAAAAAAAATAAAAAATAAATATATGTGGTTAAAAATACCATCATTTTCTAGGGTAGAAATAGAAGAAATTGAGAGGTCACTAACAAAAGAAAGAGAAAGATACCAACTGACAACTTCTGAAGATTCAATTGGGATGTCGACAATACTCAACCTGGCTATAAATGATAAAGTAATCAACATTCTCTACATTAATCACGGAAGGATCAATTCATATCAAATAAACCAATTTGATTTGAAAAGGTTTCTGACAAAATTTATTTTTTTACCTCTGTACTATATTCAGAAAATCAAAAACAAGTATTCATTGAATTTTTAGATGTTTAGTTTTTTTTATCAGCCCCCACTTTTTATATGTCTATTTTGCATTTTATAGAGGATTATGTTGAATATGTAAATAATTTACGTTGTTATTCTGTAACTCCTTGGTTCTTAAAGATATTTAGAAACACGTATTTAGTTTTTAAAAAAAGTATATTTTCTGTTCAATTTTAGTAGGCCTCAAATTAATATTGAATTAAAAAAAAAAAAAAAGGAAATATTAACATTTCCCAATTAAAGACCTTCTCTTTTAAAATTAAAAATGTTACGATAAAATTTAAACTATCTTCAATTTTTTTTTCTGGATTTAGTGTTTATAGCATACTTATTCCCTAAAATGTTTCAGACCTGGGTGTTACATCCTGTTTTTTTAATAGTTCTTCAAACATTGAGATTTTCTTAATATTAGGCTTATTGATTTTAGGAAAATTGTAGATGAGTTTTAATTTTATCATTAATATTTTTTATTTTAAAAGGCAAGATTTTTATTTTGAAAATGTTAAAATTTACCTATTTTTTTTTTATTTACTATCAAGTACAGGCCTATATAAAATAACCAGAAAATATATTAAATTTCATGCTCCTTTACATATTTTTTGTTTGAACCAAAAACCTTTAAGAACCATGGAGGCACAGCATAACACAAACCTCTGTTATATGCGAAACAGGTTCAGCTACCAATAAAGAATGGATGCTCACAAAAAAAAAAAAAGTAAACATTTTTGTTTTTAAGCTCTTTTAATATAATGAGGTGTAGATAGTTGACTGTAGATTAATAGTGAAGAAGATGGATGAAGTGCGGTTAGTAAAAAAATAAAAATAAACAAAAAATTATTTTCTTGGCACGATTTTTTTATTTGTTGGCATGAATAAATAATTTTTTGTATATTAATGATTTTGGCTGACCACAACCCCCAACCATCTTCTCCACTCTTTGAATATAGTACAAATATAGGTAAAAAATTAATTTTGTCAGGTAACTTTTCTCATTAAATTAGTTGATTTGATATGGATTGACCCAGAGGTTGCAGGCACAACTAAAATACGGAATAATTAAATTTGCTAAAATTTTTTTCATTAGTTGTAAATTAATTTATTTGAGATAGTTAATTTGTATTAAAAGTAATTGAGTATTTTTACTTTTAACAATTGTATAATAAACATTAAAAGGTCTTAGTGTGGGTGTCTAATTATTGGGCGACTGTGTGATCATCTAAAAATCTTAAGAAGCTGCTTATGAATTAGTTAAGAGTCAAAGAGCCGATTCGTTAATAATGTTTCTTAGTGAGCTATCGGAGATCATTTCGTTGTAAATTGAAAGTGAAATGAATTTCTCTGTCCTCATACAGAAAATCATACCTTACATTTCAAACTATCAAGGGTAAAAAAAAAAAATCTTAATTTAAATAGCATTATTAGAATCATATTTTTCCAGATGACATTTGTGAAAGATGATTATGCTTTTCTTTTGAGCCTGGAGACAGAAGCACCAATAGACAATGTGCTCCTCCAATCAGACATTAATATTAAACTTCTTGATGTCGAGAAGAATTCTGCTGTTGTTAGTCACAGTTTTTGCACTCCTCAGGTAAGCTTTGAAGATTTTTTTCATGGTATCATTAAGGTAGTTATTAATTAAACATTTATTAGTTAGCCAAATACATTATTTATATGTTACTGAAATGATTATTCAAAAATCACTGAAGTTATTTTAACCTGGGAGAAGTGTAACCTTGATCATTTTGTATAAACGTCTATATTTTCGAAGCATTTCATCTGTTTTGTTTATACTTTTGTCTATCTTCCATTAACCCTTTGATTTAGTTATTGCTGCTTGTTTATGTTATTCCCTCTTTTACCTCCCCACCTATAATCAATTCATTGGAGAAGTTTGTCGGGGAGTGCGGTCAGCAAAGAACAACATAAATAAACAAAACCAAATTTATTTATTTTATGCCGACGTTTCGACCTGAGTTTCAGGTCTTCATCAGGGCTATAGAACGAAAGAGATGACAACAACATTTAGAGTAATATACAATTGAAAAGGAATAGTATACAAACAAATTTAGAATTATAAAAAATATTGAATTAAATCATAAATGATAAAAATTGATAACTGATAATTGAATAGTACAAAATTTTAATTGATTGATATTCGTGGAATTGTATGGTAGTAAATTGAAAACAGTGACAGACGAAATATAATATCATGTAGGTAAGAAGATATGTATAATATATTATACAGATATAGATATATAGTATATCTGGCTTCCTCGCAACTGTAAGACAGCATTCCTCTCACCAGTCCACTCCTAACGTAACATCTTTTTTTTCTCACTTGAGTATTTTGCTCATCTGGACATCTCATGCGTTTCTTATTTTAAATCAAATACTGAAGCTTATGATCTTAGATCTTTTATGAGATCTAGATTCTTCAAGAAGAACTTCTATTTACAATTTCAATTTCAAATTGCATTGAAAGTAATTGTAAAGATTTTTTTC
The DNA here is from genome assembly GCF_000696795.3 of Halyomorpha halys. Classification (NCBI taxonomy): domain Eukaryota; kingdom Metazoa; phylum Arthropoda; class Insecta; order Hemiptera; family Pentatomidae; genus Halyomorpha; species Halyomorpha halys. The sequence goes on from NW_027109182.1 coordinate 690,546, forward strand.
ATCATCAGAGCCAATTATAAAAACAATAGTACAAATTTTTTATGAAATTATAAACAATAGTTAGTTTTTTTTATTTTTTGTGTATTTAGTCAGTTAGTTTTTAAATTTTTTTTCTTCTCTATATCTAAAATTAATTTTATAAAATTTTAATATAAGTTATAATTAAGTGTGGCCACAATGTTTTTGGCCAATATATGTTATATTGTAAAATTAAAATCAACCTGTAATTATATACATGGTTGACCATATAATTTCAAGTTATGAAGATGATCAGGGTTGCGGTCAAAAGAGAACAAAAATAGATAACAACTATTTAGTCCCTATAAAAGAACCTACTCCCAGAATAATTAACTATTTTTCATTTCAAATCGTCTACCATGAGATAAATCCTCACAGACACCTCTTAGGGGACAAAAAAGTAGGACACTCCTGCCGGGTTCATAGATTTATATTTAAGTCTAAGAGATTTTGGAAGGTTCCTTGGGCATTAGTCGAACGTTCCTATCTCTGATCTCAGCTGTCTCATTTGTGGTGCAATTCTAGTCCTTGTAATAAATCCATTATCAGCGATTTCTGTGTTTTCTAATTTTTTTTTTTTAACAGTAGCTAGAATTTATTTTAATAGTATCTAGTATTATTTGTTCAATATTTTTTGTAAATATAGAGTTCTTAGTTTTAATAATTTATTTATTAATTGATTTATCCCACCTCTACTTCAAAGGGTCATTGTTGGATCAAATAGCAACCATTATATTCTGCTATAATACTGAGAAGTTTTTTTAAAAAAATCATTAATTTTTGACTTCACTTTCATTGTCTTGGAGAATCTCTTCCATGCCTGTTCCTATCAGAAGTTGTTTTCTCAGAGCAGCGAAGAGGGGGCACTCCAATAGCATGTATTTTACTGATCTGATTACTTGACAGTCCATGGACGTTAGTGCTTCTAGACCCTGTAAAAGTTAGCTTTGTGAAAACAGCCAGTGTCCAATACGGAGACGGCTGAGGAGGACCTTTTCTCGCCTTGACTTTTGATTGGAGGTTTTGCCCCGAGTGCATCTTTTTTTATTTCCACTAACTTAGCAACTAGCTTATTTTCCAATTCGAATTTATTCCCTTTCTTAAGCAAGGGTACAAAACTGATGTGTCCAGTCTTCTCTGGGGATCATCTCTATAACAGTTACATGTGACGTTTGTTTAAATTCAATTGTTAGTATTTTTAGTTTTAATATTCAGTCATAATTTTATCTTAAAAATACTAATAAAATTCATTATAATAGCAATAAAAGCACCTTTATCCTGATGTGAGGCACCTAGTACTAAGTATTTCTTACCAAGAAACATATTTAGAACTAAAATATTAGCTATTTTTAAATTAATTTAGAATTAGGGTCATTAAATGTGCTCATCATGTGTCATGTGTATGTTTTCAGAGTGGTAACAAACTTCTAGCTACATATCGATGCCAAATTGACACTTCAAAATTGAATCTCAATTTACAATATGGCAATGAGTTTGGTGTGCTAAATGTCTACGTTACACCTCACGTCAAGCCGAAGACTACTCACTTGAAAACATACATCTTGAGGCGTTTGGGAATGCTTACCAGGATTCATGACATTGAGGATACCGTGTAATGTTATATTGATTTTAAAAAAATAGTATTGGAAGACAGTCAGAGTATTATTGCAAGATTTCAAGACAAATCCTTTAGTCTCTCAGTTAGTAGTAAATAATTAACCGTAACATGAGCCTTGGAGCAATGTGCTGTATCTGATAATACCTGCCTTCTTGAAACCATAACTGGTTAATCAGTTAGGCAGCGGTATTTATTTGGAAGACTTGAGTTTTGTTTTGGAATATTTCAATAACATATTGTAATAATTTAAAATTATTAAAAATAAAATAAAAAGAATTTTGATAGTTATATAAAACTTATTTCAAATATAAGAGATAATTTGGGTTCAAATTGAGAACTTTACTACTAAATGGATAACAAAATTTATTCAAATTTAATAATATAAAAAGACTCTTAATCTCAGGGCGGGTTGGGTTGCTAGGCAATCAGAATACAATAATTTCTCCTAATTTAAATTAATATCTATTTTACAAATGTATTCAAATTTAGTTATAACAAAACTAACCAAGTTCACGATCTTCCTTTGATGATCCCTTGGTATCTTCTTTTTTTCTCAATGTTATTGTCCTAGCGTCCAAAATGGCTTCCTTCTTGACAGAAATTGATGAGGACCTCCTCATCCTGAAGACATCCTTTCTCCTGCCCGTCCACACAATGAAGGATCCCTCCAAAACGACAACCTGCCTTGAGGTTACATGTAAACATCGATTGTCGCACAACAGTTAGGGATTTTTCCTAATGATTTACTTTCTGAATATTATTCATTAGCACTATTTCTTGATTTCTATTTTTCCTTTAATTTTCTATATTTTCAATTATGAGGGGACGAGTTAAAATAGTTTTTATGATATTTGAATCTGCTCAACGTGGCCTTAATTCAACGTACCGCCATCTTGGTTCTGTTTTGAATCACAAAGCTATTATAAACAATGAAACTTGGTTAGCTTGCTTTTTGGATAAACAAAACAAATTAACAATCTTAAAATGATACATAAAATAAACATATTAAAAACCCTTTATACATCAAAATATATTATTTACTCAAAAAGAGCATATTACAATATATATAATATTTGAGGCATGTAGCTTCAAAACCAGCTCTATCTAAAATTTTCTGAAATGCCTTTTTTTCTATTTTCTGCATGTATTCGATACACTACACCATACTGCCAAGTGGTAAGGAACAGAACCAGCTACTTTCCCATGAAAATAGTATTCAAAGTGATGCATTTGTTGCAAAACCAACTCCATCCAAGCTCCATTTCAATCATGGAAGGTTTCACCGGTGCAGCGCTGGTTTTATTGTTTCCATATCAGTTTGTTATAGATTTTCTCTTCATATTTTCACCTTTTACAATAGAGAAGTACCTAGATTTGGATGATATTGAAGTTCGGGGTGAAGTGAACTATCTCAACGCTGTAGGTGCATTTCAAGCATTTACAAAGAAGAATATGAAAATTTCACTCGGGATGTTACCAGATTTGATACCAGTAGGAGTACCTCTTACTCCAGCAATATTGTCAGATGTTGACAATATTTTAAAGAAACATTTGGACTTTTAAATAGTTGTAACTAGTAAAAAAAGAGACCAATTTTTTTTTTTGTGAAATTTTAAGAGAAAAGTAGAACAATATTGGTTTTTAAGCTACATGCCTCATTTATAAAATTTATTTTATAATAAGTATACTGGCAATAGTTTCATGGGACTACGGTAAACTCCTCCATAAAGAACTTAACATCCCATTCTTTGCAGATTTGGCTTGAAATAGATATACCTCATATTATTCCAAAATCCTTATTCACCCTCACCCATTAGTTCTTAATCTCTCATCCTTAACAATGCCTGATAATCCTCTGAGACCTCTTAAAAGAAAATGGCCATGGGATCTTCAAATTTAAAGCAATAATTGAAGTACCACCATTGGGTGGTTCCATTCCAAGATTATCATGTGTTTTGAAACATTTATCACATTTACATATTTATTTTTTTACATAATATTTCACTGGTATACATATATCATTTCCCTGTAATATGCATCCATGTATTAAATGAATAAAATAATATAGGTTACAAAAAAAAAATTGTTGACGCTCAATTTTAATAAATAAATTTATAACAAAATTCATCCCAAAGCTATTATTGTCTCCATGATAACGTGATAATAGAAGGCTTGAATTTCTAGCCTTCGTCAGGGCTAAGAAAAAAAAAACAAGATAACAGCCAATGTAATTAATTAACGAATAACTAACATTATGGATACATAAATAGTGTTGATAGACATGAATAGTATTTTTGCAGGTCTTTCCATATGCTACGACTAAAAGGGGGTTTTACATTGGCCGAAATGCACAGCTTGGTCGCTGCCTGTTTGCCACAAGTACCTGATAAAATACCAACAAACAATAAAATTGTTTACTGTTATGAATCATCGTTTAGTGGGACACAGCTGAAATGCCAATACACGTATGTTTCATTCTCTCTTCCTATATTAATATTTATTATGTCATTTTTTCAGTAGTAAAAATATTTTTGGACCTTTCAATGAATTGCTAATGAACTTTTATTAGTATTAAATAGCATTGACTGGAAAGTACCATATACTAAATTTTTATTATAGGTTCATAAGAAATCTGGGTATGTATATAAATATTTTAATTTAATACCAGATAAGCCTGGGCCCTATTTCATAATGAAAGCTAATAGTATTAGTTCATAGTACAAGTGTAGAAAGTAGTGTGGTTATAATACTAATACTTATTTTTTTCAGAATAGGGAGGACTATTAGTGATATTACAGGAATTAAAAAGTACTAAAGTACAAGTTACTGTTGGACAAATCAGCGTAATTGTATTAAGTTAAATCGACTAGACTAATAGGATTAGTTTGTACTGTATTATGAAACCCTCCCCCCCCCCCCAGGTGGGCCTTATATGGTTAATATAACAGTTACATTTTTTAATTATGAGAGATAGTTGACTGTGGATGATGAATGAGGAGAAGATGGTTGGGGGTGCGGTCAATGAAAAACACAAATAAGTACGATTAACTTATTTTAATGTGCCAACGTTTCGGCTAGAGTTTCTAGCCTTCTTCAGGGCTAAAAACAGAACAAGATAACAACCACAGTAAGTATAGAAAAATTTAAAAAAAATAAAAAGAGAGTATAAACAGAATAATTTTACAAAATAGAATTAATAAAATGAAGTGATGAGAGAAGCGGGAAATAAAATGTATACATAGGTAATTGAAGAAGTGGGTAAAATAAATAAATAAAAATAAATAATTTCCTCAAATATGTTATTTTACCCACTTTTTCAATTACCTATGTATACATTTTATTTCCCGCTTCTCTCATCACTTCATTTTATTAATTCTATTTTGTAAAATTATTCTTTTTATACTTTCTGTTTATTTTTTTTATTTTTCTATACTTACTATGGTTGTTATCTTGTTCTGTTTTTAGCCCTGAAGAAGGCTAGAAACTCTAGCCGAAATGTTGGCACATTAAAATAAGTTAATCGTACTTATTTGTGTTTTTCATTGACCGCACCCCCAACCATCTTCTCCTCATTCAGTTACATTTTTTGCTTAACAATGGATTATGGGGGAGGAGGGTAGAGTCTTGTGCTAAAGACACCCCTAACTACTTACAATGCTATAAATATTGAACAATTGTAAATAATAATGATGAATTATAAAAAAAATATATATAGATAAAAAATAAATAGATAAAAATAATAATTCTTAAGAGGAGAGAAAAAGAAAAGTTAATAACAAAAACAATGATATTTATAGATTTAATAAAACAAATAATTGACTTCTACTGGAAAAAAAAAAGTTAATTTAAGAAAAAGACGAATAGAAAAAATAAATAAAATAGTATTAATGTCAATAATATAATAGATAAATTTAGAATTGATAACACACTGTCCTGCAGCAGCCTGGGCTTCAGTCTTCCAGTTGAGGTTGGATTGCCCAAGTCGTAAGTTACTGCTTCTTTAATTGTTGGTAACTGAAAGTGGGATTTTATGAACCCTTTTTGATGAAGTCTGTTTTGGTTATTTCTTACGAACCTAGGGGCATCCACTTCGATTCTTAGGACATTATTTTCAAACGATTGTAATTTTTTCTTTTTCATAAAGTATGCCGCTCCCCAGACTTCACAGTCGTATATCAGCAGTGGCTGGAGTATTATTTTTAAAATAATACCATTTTTTGGAGGGTTTTAATTTATATCTTCTATTTATCATAGGATATAGCATTAATATTAAACTTCTTGAAGTCGAGAAGACTTCTGCTGTTGTTAGTCACAGTTTTTGCACTCCTCAGGTAAGCTTTGAAGTTTTCTTTCATTGTATCATTAAGGTAGCTATTAATTAAACATTTTTAGTTGGCCAAATACATTATCTGTATTATACTAAAGTGATTATTCATAAATCACTATGGGTATTTTAACCCAGGAGAGATGTAGAATTGAGCCTTTCGTCAATAAATGTCAATCTTTTCCTAGTATTTCATTGGTTTTTTTTATACTTTTGTCTATCTTCCATTAACCCTTTGATCTATTTATTGCTGCTTGTTTATGTCACTCCCTCTTTTACCTCCCTACTTATACTCAATTCAGTTTTGCTCTGGCTTCCTCGCAACGGTAAAACAGCATTTCTCTCACCAGTACACTTATATAGGTATCTCATTTCAGCATTTTGCTCACTTAGACATCTACTGTGATTCTTTTTTTAAATCTTGAACTAAAGCAAGAGGATAGATTTTTTTTTACGAAATCTGGATTCTTCAGCCCCTGGGTGGAAGAACTAAATTGCATTGAAAGTAATCTTAAAGATTTTTTCATTATCACATCCAATTACATAAAAAAAAATTGCACAAATCATTTATCATGAGATAAATGCTCGTGGGACGCCTCTTAGGGTTCAAAGGAGTAGGATACTCCTGCCGGGTTGACGGTATAACAATTGTGAATTTTAAAGCCTCATCAGCTTAGAACTATTGAGTCTTATGAAAAAACAGATATTCATCTGAAAAAAATGTTCCTTCTATGTTTTAGAAAAGGTGAAGCGGAATTTCTATCAGATGATATAACTATAATATCCAACTTGAAAGACTTTCTCACCCAACAAGCTACCAGAAAGAAGACACATCTTGAAATAAGTTTTGGTAAGAAATAAAGTATTCCATTTTAATAACTCTAAGTACTTGTAAGTTAAGGTGCATTTTCTAAAGTTATAAACTACTGTTCATATTTAGCATAATCTTGTTTAAATAAATTTTAATAGTAATAAATAAAAAAAAAATCGATTTAAGTCTCAAAAACTCTTTATTTCTTTTGATATTTTTATTTTATTATTTAAAATTATTATCATTATTATTATGGTCTGTATTTCTCGCTATTGCAGGTTGAGTATCTAAGGTGAGGCACCTAGAAATCCAACCACATTCATAGTTTTATTTACTTTTCCTTTGATTCAAATATTTAAAAATGTTCGGATTATACGTGCTGTGTCTAACAGAACTGACTGTTGAACCTCTCTTAGCACGTCTATAAGCACCCCCAAACCATTCATGCCTGCCTCTGTTGATTTTGGTATGAGACCATTCGTGGATATTATGAATGGAGTAGTGGTGACACCTTCCAATTTATATATTTCTTTCAATTCTATCGCCAATTCCTGGTATTTCCCCAGTTTATCTCCCATATTATTATCGTTGGGGATCCCAACATCAATAAGTTCCGCTTTCTTTTTTCTTAGACCTATAAGGAGGATGTCTGGCTTATTATGGCGTACTGTATGGTCTGTAATAATGGATTCATCTTAATATAGCCTGAGAGAACCTTTTTGGAGGAGTCTATTTGGGTGATACTTGTAATAAGAGCTCTTATCTTCATATTTACTTTACATCATTAATTAACTATACAACGTTATTTTGGCATCGTTAATTTATTCTTTTATAGACATTGCTAAGTATTATGTGCAAAAATTAATGTGTAAAAATAACAACATGTTTTTATAAATGAAAGTAAGGTATAAATTTGAGAGCTTCAGTGAGGCTCTAGTGGATTGGAGCTGAACTTCTTGCTTCCCTTGCTACAAATTGATTTGTAATTAAAAGTATTAATATTAATGTGAAGAGTGACAAAATAGGTTAATTCTGACTGACATTGATGAACTGTGCATAATAGTCTGCAAAAAGTTTTTAAATTATTGATGTGAGTGTAAATTTATATTTAAGATTGTACTTGAGGATGGCCGAATTGGCTGAAACGTTGGACTTTTAAAGAAAAAAAAATGTTTTGAGACTAAAATTGGATACAATTTAATTTATTTAAACAATAATAACCAGTCTCAATAATAATACCTGAAAAGATTATTTATATAAACTGTTAATCTAAGTTGTTGTAGGATTTTAGGGCATAAAACCTGACAGTTATCAACACCAATGTTCCTTATTTTATTTTTCTAGATATTTGGATTAATCCCTTTGATATTTCATATTCTTTATTATTATTGTTTCCTTTCTTTCCTTTATCTTATTTATTTATTTTTTGTTTAAATCTTGTTTAACAGGTTATTTCTTCTTAAAAAATTAATACCAGTAGTATGATTTTTTCATCATGATTCAGAGCCATTGATAATCCTGGCCCTACTCCAAACCTACTTAAACCCTTAGTGTAGACAGGGCATTATTGGAAAATATGGCTGACATTAAGTTGTACTATTTTTGACACTTTGGCAGTAGCTGTTTGTTGATCAGATATGAATGAGTAAGATTTGTGTGGCTTGTTCTCAATCTAGCTATTTAATTTTCTTGACAGACTTTCATCCCATATGGCTTGCCAACTATATGATATTCCTTTTTCAATGGAAGACTTACTTCTTAGGGTGTCAGAATGGCCTCAACTAAGAAGTGCAAGTGCTTTTTTGGCTATATCTGCTTGCTCGTTTCCAGTGATCCGAATGTAAAATGGCACCCATATAAACTAAACCAGTTTTCCTAGGTTTTCTAATATATTGATATTACTGTGAATATTTTTTATAGTAGGATGTTTCGGGTTGATGTTCTTTAAGGCTTTTAATGAACTCAAAGAGTGTGTTATAATTACTATTTTGGTATGGGTTAGTGTCATGGAAAAGTAGAGTGATGAGGCTATTGCATGAAGTTCGGCGGTATATACACTGCACAATTTGTGGAGTTTCATTTTGTAAGTTGAGTTGTTTGTGACAAAAGAGGATAAAAACAAAAATCATTCAGTTCATTTTTTAAATTATTTATCTAATGTATGTAATACTTTTTTAAATTTCTAAATATCATACTAATTAAAAATTATTTATTTATTCTTAAACTGTTTTCATTTATAAAATAAGCCTATACAATTAGAGGCTGGCTATATCTAATTACATTACTATTATAATCATGCGTTACAACTTGTTTTTATAAATATTTCTCAAATCTTAATATTTCTGGAATGATATATTTATTTTTCTGCCAATGTCAAATGTTCACGAAATTCATAACTCCTTACAATGTTATCTAGATCCAACATAACTACATTTGTTGGAAACGCTGAATTTCCCCTCTTCCAACCTATATCAATATCTTTCAGATTGTAAGGCTTTAAAAGAGATAAAAAGACATTTAAAAAATTCAAATGTTTTATTTCTCCAGTTGTAATTTGTTTATGAAGGTTCTGAACAATTTCTTTGAGGTGCGAAAAATGAATATCAAGTTAAATCTTTACATAAAAATATTTGATCTCACTTTGTTAAGTCAGTTGGACTAAATTATATTAATACTGTGCTCTTTTATGACATAGCGGGATAATAATATATCAACTGATTTTATTTTGGATGAAGAATAATAAAAAAATATAGTCAATTCTATTGAATACGTCCATATGTACAACAAATCATGAAAACCAAACATTACTTTCTGCATAGTGGACTAACAAAATTTCTTTCAGAAAAAGCATGGCAGATCCTTGTTAGTATCCTCAAAAACTCTTAAATATGATTTTAGACATAAGATTTTTACAAATATCAAGAAAACTACAACTCCAATAAAGATAATTGTTATAACTAGAAATTAACATTTTTTAAATTTATTTTGTCAAATATCATAGAAACGACTACTCCTATGAAGATTAACATTATAAAATTTCTATATTACCTTCAACAAACTTTAATATGAATGCTAATAGACATCTGTACATACAATGATTTCTGAGATAGTTTTCCAAAAACTAATAACTAATGATTTTTTGCTATTTTGTAATGAAATGTTGCTTTTTAAAAAACTATATCAGGAACTATTGAACATAAACAAATCAATTAGGGCTCATATTTTAGCAAATTTACTCTACTTTAAATGAGATTCTATTAATAATTCTAATACAGTAGGCAGTTTTAAAAATATAGTGGTCCAAATGAAAAATTAATTTATATATAACTGATCAAATGCTACCTTAATTTTTATTTCTGAGACAATATTTTTTTTTTTTAATTTAGAAACTATTCTATTATTGTAGCTCTATTCAAGAAAACCCCTTAGGAGGAATATGAATATCCCTTGTAATCCTCTATATATTTTGAATAAAATATATAAAATCACTCAAATCCTTCTTTTTATAAATATATAACTTACATTTTTCAGACTTAAATACTGAATGCATGAAAAGGGTATTGTCCAGAATGTATCCAAGAATGAAGGAAGAGCTGGAAGAACAAAAACAAGCTCTCCTATTCGAAGCTTTAAAAGATATTGAACAGAATGAAGGAGAAAATATCATGTACCTAACTCCATATTGCAGGAACATTATCGAAAAACAAACAAAAATGTCTGGAAGCAAAACGTTGAATTTGAATCGATTAGAAAGAATCCAAGGTAACAATCATTACAAAATTATTAACAAATTATTTAAATATTATCACTGGCTTACCTAAAGGGGAGGGAGAGTGATATCAGTGACTTACCGAAAGGGAGGGGGAGAGATATCAGTGGCTAATTATCCAGGGAGAGGGGGAAAGATATCAGTGACTGATTAGCCAGGGAGAGGGGGAGAGATATCAGTGACTTACCTAAAGGGAGTGAGAGAGATATCAGTGGTTTACCTAAAGGGAAGGGGAGAGATATCAATGGCTGATTATCCAGGGAGAGGGAAAGAGATATCAACGACTTTCCTAAAGGGAGGGGGAGAGATATCAGTGGCTTATCTAAAGAAAGGGGAGAGATATCAGTGGCTTACCTGAAGGGAGGGGGAGAGATATCAGTGGCTTTCCTAAATGGAGGGGGAGAGATATCAGTGGCTTACCTAAACGGGAGGGAGAGTGATATCAGTGACTTACCTAAAGGGAGGGGGAGAGATATCAGTGGCTAATTATCCAGGGAGAGGGGGAGAGATATCAGTGGCTGATTATCCAGGGAGAGGGGAAGAGATATCAGTGACTTTCCTAAAGGGAGGGGAAGAGATATCAGTGGCTTACCTAAAGGAAGGGGAGAGATATCAGTGGCTTACCTGAAGGGAGGGGGAGAGATATCAGTGGCTTACCTAAAGGGAGGGGGAGAGATATCAGTGGCTGATTTTCCAGGGAGAGGGAGAGAAATATCAGTGACTGATTAGCCAGGGAGAGGGGGAAAGATAGCAGTGACTTACCTAAAGGGAGGGGGAAAGATATCAGTGGCTTACCGAAACCATTTGAGAGGGAGAAGGGGGAAGGGGAGAGATAGGATTGTTTTTGAGGCCCCCACCCTAAAAATAAAAAAACATGGTATGGTGCGCGCAACATACAACTTTCATTTACCACCCATCTTACATCCTCAAGTTTTAAGTCAGTAGGCGGATTGGTGTTAAAGTTACGTTACTTAAAAAAAAAATCTAAGACCAGAGAAGGCGAAAATGTTGACCAAAACATTTTTATTTTCCTGTTACTATAAAAATTCATATTTAAGGTTCTTGAGATGGGAATAACGAGTATTAACTTTTTTTCTTCCAAAAATCCAACAGTATTATAAAAGATTACAAAGTTGTATCGCATGCATATGCGACAGATCGGGCTTTTTTGGTTTTTTTCCAATTTAACCTATCTCGAGAAAAGAGTTTGTCAGTAGGAAATTCGCACAAACCCCCCTCCCCCTCACCACCCCACCTCCTTCTCCTCTCCACACCATAACAAACCCCTCCTACTGGGAACAAACCAAGAGGTACTCTAGTACTTAAAACTCTTTTCCCTTATATTCTCGGACTCTTAAGTTACAAATACGGAAGGTTACTCATTTCTTTATCTTTGACTGGGACTGTTTAAAACCAGATAACAACCAGTAAATAAAGAATATATAGAATGATTAAAGTAAATAATTGTACAGGATGATTATAGATAAAAATAAAGTAATGAAAGAAGTGGGAAATAAAACGTATATATATATAGGTAATTAAATATGTGAGTAAAATAACATTATTAATGAAATAAAAATATAAAGTTATATAATGTAAAGAAACAACGAAATATGAATAATTTAATTTAATTATAATAATTTCAAAATTAAAGTTATAGAAATAAAATAAATGTAACTAATGTAATATGTAAAAAAAAAAAAAAAAAAAAAGAAAAAGAAGAATAAAGAAATAAAATATAAAGTTAAGTAAGACAAAAAAGTAATTAGAAAATATGATAATAATAATTATATAGTAACCAAAACTAATAACATGGGTAAGGAAGAATAAGAAAAGAATAGAAGGAGAATAGTGTAACGGAAAGATAAGAAAAAGAGAACAAACTTAAGACATACCTGGCATGAAAGATGACAGTGTTGCAGGTGGAAATATTTTAAGTTAAAATACTTTTTTAAAAGAGATGACGAAACTACCAGAAAGTGAAGAATGAATCTTTCAGTAGTTTCCTTAAATTTGTTGCGAAACAGTGTAACGATTTTCTTAATTTTAGTGTTTTTAAATGCAGTGTATTTAGTCCTAAAATGAGGTTAACTTATGATAAATGTAATAATTTGTAAATAGTAAAAAAAATGAAAAAAGAACTTCCTCGTACTAAAAAAAAATGTATGTAATTTTTTTTTCAATGTTAAAGTTATCATTCAATTAAAAAAGACCTCTGTTGTGGTGCTCAGGATGGACTGCTCCTTCTTAAAACACCACAGGATATTATTTGGAATAAAATATACACAATTTTAAATCATTATTATTATTTTTTCCTTTTTCAGAATATATAATGAATCTACTGAATGACTGGTTTAAATTTCAACAAGTCAATGTAAAAACAAAGCTAGCAAAGTTAAAAGAAAATCTTTCGGAGAGCACCCTTGAAGATATAATGACTTTTTTTGAAAATGTTGAATCCGATCGGAGTGTCATCAATAGCCCAACAGTTTGATGGTTTATTCCTTTATCATTGATGGCTTTTTGGTACCAATTGAGTTTATAGGTTTTATCATTATCTATAATACCTAAGGAATACTTAACCCTACAATAGTTATAATCCAATAGGAACATCTATGTATCTAAGAGGAACATCCTAATTTTGTGCTATTTTTATTTTTATTTTATTTTGAAATATATTTATTTAATTTCACATTTATATATATATATATATACATAGTGATTTAAATAATCAAATTCTGTACATAAATATTTTTTTATGAAATAAATTTAATTTTATTAAAGAATTTTAAAATGTTGTTTATACTAACCTATTAAGAGAAAACATAAGAAAATTGTGATAAGAACAACTTGTAATATGATTGATGAATAACCAAGTACAGAAATTAGTTTTTGTAGGTAAAAGAAAACAATATACTTCATAACCCTCAAATGATATGTACAAACAACCAAATTTTTATAGACTCAATAATAAATCCTGAAACCATGACGGTCCTATAAGGAATAAAGTAAAGACTGTTAGAATATAAGAAGGGAAAATGAACTTTTTTTATTTATATTACATTCTTCTTTAATATATCCTTATTAATTATATCAAGGTTGTCAACCATTAGTACAAGAGCCCAAGAGGAGAAAAAAGGCAGTTATCTCACCCCAATTTTTGATTACCTTAATGAAAACTATGTATAATTACTAGTCAAAACTAATGAGTCTGCCATGTATAGGTAGGGGGAATAAAAAATGGCGGCTGTTTCAAAGCGATAAAAAAAACTAATTTTTCATTCGGAGCTGTATATCATAAAAAGTAGGAACAACACAAGAAAACCTAACAGAACGTCATTTAAAGAAGAGTGAATTTTCTAAAATATGAGCCCTAATAGAGTTATTTATGTTAAATAGGTTCCGAGGTATAGCTTTTTAAAAAGCAACATTTCATAAAAATGTTGTATGGAACGTACTGAAAGATCAGTGGTTAGTGAATTTATTTTGAAAAATTTATATCTCAAAAACCATTTGATGTACAGATGTCTATTAGCACTCAAATTAAAACTAGTTTAACGAGCTATAAAGTAGTTTATGATGTTTATCTTCGTAGGAGTAGTAGTTTACATGAAATTTGCTAAAATAAATTGATTGATAGTTGATCGGACAAATTTTCATTTGCAAAATTTATATTCATATGTGAATATCAAAAAAACCACTACCCCTACGAAGATAAGTATCATAAACTACTTTATAGTAAGTTATATTTCCTTTCTTTTGAGTGTTGGCAGACATATGTATGTCTTATGGATATAGAGATATATTTTTTAAAAAATCCAACATTTTATATGAACAACTAGAAATTAACATTTTATAAGAACAACTAGAAATTAACATTTTGTGAGTTTATTTTGTCGAATATCATAAAAACTACTACTCCTACAAAGATACACATAATTAACTATTTTGTAGTAAATTTAACTAGCTTTAATTTGAGCGCTGGCAGACATCGCTGTGTGTTCTGAAATGAAGTTTTTCATAAATCAAAGTTATTATCCAAACAACTATAAATCAATTTATTTTAGCAAATATCATGAAAACTACTATTACTACAAAGGCAAAGGTCATAAACTTCTTTATAGTCCATTAAACTAGCTTAAATTTGAGTGCTAATAGACATCTGTACGTCACATAGTTCCTGAGGTATAGATTTCTCAAAATTAATTACCTAATTACTGATTTTTCTGTGCGTTTTTATGAAATCTTGCTTTTTAAAAAGCTTAATCTCGGTAATCATTGAACGCAAATAGTTCTATTAGGGCTAATATTTCAGCAAATTTACTCTGCTTTAAATAATCTTCTCTTAGATTTTCTAGTGTTTTTGGTAGTTTTTAGGATATAGAGCTCCTACTGAAAAATTAATGTTTTTTTAAGGTTTTGAAACAGCCGCCATTTTTTATTCCCCCTACCTATACTTGGCAGACTCATTAATTTGGGCTAGTAATTATACATAGTTTTCATTAAAGTAATAAAAAATTCGGGCGAGATAACTGCCTTTTTTTCTTCCCAGCTCTTGTACTACATGGATTAAATCGAGATAATGGTTGAGGTCATGCATCACTTTAGCAACTTTGAGTATTGATTTTTACTTACTGGCAACACATAGAATGAAAAGTCAACCTTCCCACCCTGTTTAGAAGAGGTTGGAATCCTGTTTGATAACCACTTCATCCACAAGTCAGGAATGGCGAAGTACTTGATAAATAAAAAGTTTGGTGCTCAACATGGAGGAACTTAAAAATAAAATAAAATAAAAATTGGCTGCTCAATCAACTGTGTTGAGTTGCTAATACACAGTATACTGATCAGTCCAATAGACAATATTAAATGGAATGAGAGAATTGAGACTAATCGAATACTTTTTTTTTTTTTTTTTATCCACCCATTTTTTTCCTCTTCAACTCAAAGTTGACAATACAATATAAATGACAGTGTAGGATTCCAGAATATTGGTTTCTGCAATTCTCTGAAACTGGTTCTTTTCAACACTCGATCCCTCCAAGAATTACTTGTTGCAAGAGGGATGGTTCCTACTGAACTAAAGACCTTTCGCCGAATTCCTCTGTGTATTTTTCTTGTAAATAAGGAATACATTTTGTATTAAAGTTCTCTTCCTCTGCCTGTATCTCATTATACAACAAATAAACTATTATCTATTCTGTGTATGTATGTACGTAAATATATTTAGTAGACAGTTAGGCGATTGCTAAAACAATAGTTTATTATAATCAAAGGTTATCTACATGCATTTATATTAAAAAATAATAAAAAAAATTGTTTAAATGGTGACACGACAACAGATGTGAATATTATATTTTTCTCTCTTCTTGTATTCCTTGTTATAATTTGTTAGTTTATTATTAACCCATTTAATTTTTAAAAAAATCTCAAAAAAACATAAATGGGTTTATGATTGGACTTTTTTATTAGTAAAAAAACATGCCATATCTATTAATTTGTTAAAATTGTGTTTATAGATTTGTTTGTTTATTAAAATCCTTTAATATATTTAAATTTTTAAATAAAACTTTTCTTAGTGTCATTAAAAAAATGGAAGGTGAGAGGACAAAATTAAATTAAAACTAATTGAAATTTAATTGAAATTTTATTACCAATAAATATATCAGTTAAATATAACATTTTCAACTATCTTAACATCTAAATGTGCATTAATTGCAGGTTAATATATTTTATTAACTCATAATATATTATTAAACTGAAAAAAGATATATAAAATATATTTCAATATATTATGTAAATAAGGTTAGTTAATCATATTAACTATTTATAAATTTTATTTATGCTTAATAAATTAATTTGTATAATAGCAATTTTATAATAAAAATAATTCTATTTTTACAATTATTGTAATAACACATGAGATTTCTTAATATTATAAATAAGTAAAGCGTAATGAACATGTTAAATTAGTAAATACACTGTTTAACTCTGAAGTTTATATTGGCGATTAGTCATCATCATCATTTTCATGCTCTTCTGATAAATATTCTTGAATTAAGTAATCGCAAAACCTAATTGCTTTATTTTTATCAGGGCTAACAATAGCACTATCTTCTATAGTGCTGTTATTTATATTTTTTAAAGCTTCGCCAATGAATGAAGAACTTATAGAATTATTATTATCTAAATCTATAAATACCTCGGCTTCTGGAAAACTATTAAACTTCTTTAAGAGGTCAAGTAAAAAACTGGCTGATTTATCGTCGATCATATTGTTCCTTAATAATAAGGTAAGTGTGAATTTACGAGGCCACTTGATTTCGGACAACTTGTTAGCTAAGTGCGTAATTAAATCATCCGCTACATTACTAGTAGAAAAGTTGAGTTTAAGACTCAAATTATCAGGAAGTAATACTCCACAAAAACTGCCCAATATTTCATCTAACAATATTCGATCGAACGATCGTTCAGCAAAATGCAACTCAAAATCGATGTCACCTTTGTCTAAATGTTTTTTCACCTCGTTTCCTATATCTGTTTCATTATTTGTATACATGGTTATTGATTCCTGAAAAAAAAAAAAAATAACAGATTAAATTAATATTATTTTTGAAGTATTAAAGAAATTCATAATGATTAGAAGATGGTCAGGGGTGCAGTCAGTGAAGAATAAAAATAAGTAAAAACTTAACGTAAGAGCAAAAATCAAGATAATGAATGAATAAAAGGATATATAGAATGATTAGAAAATAGCTAACATTATGGATACATGAATGGCGTTGACAAAAAGAATTGAATAGTTAAAGTATTATGTATACTACTTATAAGTAATCATCTTAATGATAAAGGTTGTATGAGAAGAGTAATAAACTTGAACTCCTTGTTTTTTTTTTTAAGGAGATAGAAAAAGGTATTAGCTAATCATCGATTAGAATGCTTTTCTTCACTTAATGTTTATTTCTTGGTTCGTCTCTAACTGCCTAAGGTAGAAGAGGTTTAGAAAATATTAAAATGAAAATTTATCAAAACGTGTGTTTTTATCATCTTTCGCTACCACAATTCTGTTAACATCACATTATTCTAAATGGCTCAAGAGATCTCCTTAGGAAGGTAATGGTATGATAAGGAGATCCTCAAAGTAACTCAAAATAAAATTCATTGTACAACAGTTACTTGAGTAATACTAAATCAATGTAATACAACTTTTTTAATTACAAATTTTTCAGCAAAACAATAATTTTTCTTCATTGGTTGTGCCTCAGCTTCCTTTCCTAATCTCCCAGCTCGAATAATTTATCAGATTTTAATTGAAACTTAAAACATACTATTACTTTTAATTATGGAGAAGATGGTCAAAAGAGAAAAAAAAAAGTTAACATAGGTCAATGCAAAACAGAACGATCAGTTTCGAATTGACCTCAACTGAAATAGTTGATAAAGCTCTAAAAAGAAGGCGCAAAACATCATAAAATAATCATTTGTTAACTATTTTAGTTTCTATGAATGGAATATGGTCCGGGTGCGGTCAAAAAAACTCAAATAGTAAATAATTATACTATTTTTATTGAGCCAACGTTTCGCCCCACGTTGCAGGGCTTCGTCAGGGCTAAATAAGATACAAACACTTGACATAGTTACAAAAAAACAAAAGAAAACATAAGTGGAAAATAACAGGGGTATACAATGAAAAGTAAAATATAATAAGAAAAATTAAAGGTTGTAAACAGTAAATGAAAAGGGTAATAGTAACAGATAGATAAGAGATGAAAAAATAAAAGAATAAAATCAAATGATGAGACAGAATTCATACCTGTTTTGATGGAGGAGTGGGGATGGCAGTTTAGTATGCCACAATAACGAAAATAATTTTAAAGTAAACATTGTAAAAAAAAATTATTTAAATCAGGTAAACAATAAATGGTAATATACATAATAGAGGGGGAGAAGAGATATTTACAAAGTTATAATAAAAAAATAAATAAAATAATAATAAAATAAAAAAATAAAATAAAATTACAAAAAAAAACTCATAGATAGAAAAACAAAGGAGAAATAAAGTATAAAATAATGGGATACAATATGTGTAAGTGATTAAGAAAGACAGCCCTGCAACGTGGGGCTAAACGTTGGCTCAATAAAAATAGTATAATTATTTACTATTTGAGTTTTTTTGACCGCACCCGGACCATATTCCATTCATCTATACACACTGTCAATCAATAATCTTCCAGTATTTTAGTTTCTCTTTTGACCACAGACCTGACCATCTTCTCCATTATTTGAAATTATACGGTCAACTATTTATATATATAACATTACATGTAATATTTGAGTCATCATAAAAATAGGTTATAAATAATTGAGGGAGCTTCTAGGTAAAACATTCAAGGACACATATAGATTCCAGTATTAGTCATTTAGACCAGCCTCTAATTCTAAATCAATATTACAACTAGTTAAGTAATATACTAAGGAAATCTATTCAAACTAAATAAGATGAATAGATATATTGTATTTTTATTGAAACAGACAGCAAATACTTTGAAATGTTAATATGATCAATTTGTAAATATATACCTAACTAAAGGAGATCTGTAATAAGGAATCTACGAACCTGATTACGGCTGATTTTGTTTAATTTTATTTTATTGAATATTGAATGGAGAAATGAAATTTTCCTCAACATGGAACTTATCTTTTAATAAAAATTATTAAGATCAGAACACTGAGATAACAAACTAAACCTTAACCTGAAGCATGAAAGGAATGTGAGAATTGATATGAGAAAAATACTTTCTTCTACAGTATATTTTGTTTCTATATTTTAATTTTTAGTATAGGCAAGTAATTTGCTAGTAGTATTGAGTAATACATAACATAGACGGAAATATGGTAATACTAAGAAATATAAAAATTATTGACACTATCATCATCCATAATTAAAAAATGTAGTTACGTAACTTATTGATAAACTAATGACAAAATATAATAGAACAAGATAAGGCACCAATTAAGGAAAAATATTCTCTAAATTAAACTATAATAAATTGTTTTTAATGTAAATATAATTGAAATATTTTAAACTGAAGATTGAATTAATATTTGCTGATGCGAATTAGCAGTTTGGCACTATTTCAACATGTAATGAAACTTTTAGTCAAGGAATTAAATATAATAGGTTACTAGTTAAACCTCCAATAAATGTTTAAGGTAAAAGAAACCTACTGAATGCTTCTTTATGAAAAGAATAAAAAAAAAAAAAATTAAATTGATTTTTTCGAATACATAATAGCTCAAAATAATAAGGTAAAATGATTATGATAATCAGAAACTTGTAGGTTAAAACTTACTGATTGTTCAGCACCTTTTGATTATATCAGCAAATTATTTACTATCAGACAGCAATCCAATCTGAATGAAACAACAAATGAAACTGAAGAGCCTTCCTTCTAACCAAGGGTGATAAACACTCTGACAAGATAACTTTCATTGTAACGGTAACCGTTCCAAGAGAACCAGTGACACAAACCGGTTACAATCGGCTTGTATATCTTTTATAGTACAAGAGCCATGAAGAAAAAAAGGCAGTTATCTCTCCCCAATTTTTAATTACTTTAATGAAAACTATGTATAATTAATAGTCAAAACTGATGAGTCTGCCAAGTATAGGTAGGGGGAATAAGAAATGGCGGCTGTTTCAAAACCTTAAAAAAAAAACATTAATTTTTCATTCGGAGCTCTATATCTTAAAAACTACCAACAAAACTAGAAAATCTAAGAGAACATTATTTAAAGTAGAGTAAATTTGCTAAAATATGAGCTTTAATAGAGCTATTTACGTTCAATAGTTCCCAAGATATAGCTTTTTTAAAAAGCAACATTTCATAAAAACGCCCAGAAAAATCAGTAGTTAGTGAATTAATTTTGAGAAGTCAATATCTCAAAAACCATTCGACGTATAGATGTCTATTAGCACTCAAATTAAAGCAAGTTTAATGTACTATAATGTAGCTTATAACGTTTATGTTTGTAGGATTATTAGTTTTTATGATATTTTCTGAAATAAATTGATTTATAGTTGTGCCGAATAAAATCCGTGTGCAAAATTTATATTCATATGCGAATATCATAAAAAATACAACTCCTTACGAAAATACGTGTCATAAACTACTTTATAGTAAGATAGATTAACTTTATTTTGAGTGCTGATTGACTTATGTACGTCTTATAGCTCCCGAGATATATTTTTTAAAAAATCAAATATTTTTTCCGAAAAACTATAAATTAACATTTTGTTAATTTATTTTGCATAAAAACTACTACTTCTACAAAAATAAACTACATTTTAGTCCATTAAACTAGCTTTAATTCCAGTCTTTATAGAGTTCATAAACTATTGATTTCTCGAAACATTTTTTATGAAACGTTGCTTTTTAAAAAGCTATATCTCGGGAACTATTGAAATTATATAGCTCTATTAGGGCTCATATTTTAGCAAATTTATTCTACTCTAAATGATGTTCTCTTATGTTATATAGTGTTGTTGGTTGATTTAAAGATATAGAGCTACGAATGAAAAATTAATTTTTTTTTAAACGTTTTCAAAGAGTCCTCATTTCTTATCCCTCCTACCTATACTTGGCAGACTCATCAATTTTGAACTATTACACATAGTTTTCTCTGACTGCTTAGTCATCTGTTCCTCGGAACCCAACTTATGTGCGAACGGAACAGTTTGCTGACTACAAAGTGGGGCAAAACATGGACAAATAAACTAAGTTCACTATTTTTTTCTTTTAACCGCACCTCGGGCCATTTTTCTTTTATTATCGCAACTGGTCAATCATCAATCTTCCAAGAAAATATCTGTGTGGAACATAAATATTGGAATTAGTCATATTTAAATATTTTCCATACTGCCTGGGCCCTGTTTCATAATAAAGTACAAACTAATACTATTAGTCTTGTAGATTTATCTTAATTCAATTACACAGACTTGTACAATAGTAACTTGTACTTTAGTATTTATTAATTCCTGTAATATCACTAATAATCATCCCTATCATGAAAAACATAAGTATTAGTATTATTACCACACTAGTTTCTACACTTGTACTATGAACTAATAGCTTTCATTATGAAACAGGTCCCTGATGGGATTATTCTTAATTAATTTTGAGTTACTGACATGTCAATATTGTTGTAAGGTAAAGATAATAAAGGAATGACTGAAGAGGGAAGGTTCTTTTTTCTCTGCAATTTAATAAAAAATGTTCAATAGATAGTAGAAAAGGGTGGGGGTCAATAAAGGAATCAAAATATTAGAAGAAAACTATTTATTTTAATTATATTATTTCAATTTCTTGAGACAAGGTAATTATTTATTAAATAAATCAAAAATTTGTATCCATTTTTGTCTCAACACTTTATTTTTCACCAGTCCAACGTTTCGGCCATTCTAGCCACCCTCAAAGACATCTTCAATATAATTTCTTCCTCACATTAATTTAAAGTTTCTTTTGCAGGCTATTCTGCCCAGGTCATTTTCTTTATTATAAGTTAAAAGCCTATTTTTAAAAATTTAAAATCATTAATATTTAATTTTTCTTATATAAGATTATCCACAATTAATACACTACCATATAACAAACCATCTTTGTTATATTTTATGCGTTCGACTCAGGTCGAAACGTCGGCATAAAATAAATAAATATGGTTTTGTTTATTTATGTTGTTCTTTGCTGACCGCACCCCCCGACAAACTTCTCCAAGCATTAATGTACGGTCAACTATGGGCAAAAATTATTTGATTGACAAGAGACGAATATTTTTTTATTCGATTGATGAGAGACGAATAAATATTTATTCGAATCAAAATACGACTAAACAATCCGAATACTTTTTTATTCGAAATTTAAAATACTATTTCAATCGAATAAAAAATTAGTCAAATTAAAAATTAGTCGAATACAAAATTAATTATTCGAATACATATTATTCGAATAACGATTTATTTTTTTTTTTTTAATTCACTTATTTTTTGACCACCTTCAATTTCTAATGTATGAAGGTCCCATTTCACATATTTAGACTAGTACAAAACGAAAATGCTATCGATTTTAAGTTCTCATATCGATTTATTTTAATGTTATTTATTTCTAACACATAGGGGCCAATTTTTAGGTTTTCGGATATGCAGAATATGAAAATGGTAACGATTTTTACATCGCGTATCGATTTATTTTAACTTTCTTGATTTCTAACATGTTACGGTCCCTTTATACGTTTTGATTAATGCAGAATATGAAAATGATATCGATTTTAAGATCGAGTATCGATTTATTTTTACTTTTCTGATTTCTAACACGTTAGGGGCTCTTTATAAGTTCCAATATATACCAAGTTCCATATATAATTCCAATAACCATGAAGCCTCTCTGAATAACACTGACATGTGGATGGTCCGCTCTTTGTTTGCCGAGCATTTGTACGAGCCTCCGATCCGTTGCGAGCGGCCAACATGTGGATCCACCTTTAGGGTCTCTTTATATGTTTTGAGATGTGTAGAACATGAAAATACTATTGATTTTAAGATCGCGTATCGATTTATATGAACCCTTTTGATTTCTAACACGTTAGGGGCTCTTTATAAGTTCCAATATATACCAAAAATGAAAATGCTATTGATTTTATGATTGCGTATCGATTTATTTTAACTTTCTTGATTCCGAACATGTTAATTATAAACATGGGTCCCTTTATATGTTTTGAGAAATGAAGAATATGAAAATAATATCGATTTTAGTATCGCCTATCGATTTATTTTAATAAGATAAGAAATCAGACAAGTAAAAATAAATCGATACGCGCTTTTAAAATCGATAGCATTTTCATATTCTGCATATCTCATAAAATATAAAGGGACCCTAACATGTTAGAAATCAAGTTAAAATAAATCGGTACGCGATAATTAAATCGATACCATTTTCATATTCTACATATCCCGAAACATATAAAGGGACCTTAACATGTTATAAATCAGAAAATTTTAAATAAATCAATGGTATTTTCAAATTCTACATATCTCTATTCTACGTATCGATTTATATGAACCCTTTTGATTTCTAACACGTTAGGGGCTCTTTATAAGTTCCAATATATACCAAAAATGAAAATGCTATTGATTTTATGATTGCGTATCGATTTATTTTAACTTTCTTGATTCCGAACATGTTAATTATAAACATGGGTCCCTTTATATGTTTTGAGAAATGAAGAATATGAAAATAATATCGATTTTAGTATCGCCTATCGATTTATTTTAATAAGATAAGAAATCAGACAAGTAAAAATAAATCGATACGCGCTTTTAAAATCGATAGCATTTTCATATTCTGCATATCTCATAAAATATAAAGGGACCCTAACATGTTAGAAATCAAGTTAAAATAAATCGGTACGCGATAATTAAATCGATACCATTTTCATATTCTACATATCCCGAAACATATAAAGGGACCTTAACATGTTATAAATCAGAAAATTTTAAATAAATCAATGGTATTTTCAAATTCTACATATCTGAAAACATAAAAATGGATCCTTATATGTTAGAAATCAAGAAAGTTAAAATAAATCGATCTGCGATAATTAAATCGATAGTATTTTCATATTCTACATATCCCAAAACATAAAAATGGACCCTTATGTGTTAGAAATCAGAAAAGATAAAATTAATCTATTCGCGATCATAAAATATATCATGTATAGCTGTAAGACAAAAAATGTCGTCTTTATACAAATACAAACGTATTCGAATGGTTAATCATTTAATTTTTTCGAATAAGAAATTATTTTTCTATAAAATGGATGAATACAAAAGTATTGAAATGGTTATTCGAATTGTTTTGCAGGAATAATTGATTATTCATGTAAAATAATGACGAATAAAAAAGTATTGGCATGGTTAATCACATGTTTTTGTACGAATAATTGATTATTTGAGTAGAAAATTCAAGAATAAAAAAGTATTCGTCTCTCATCAGTTGAATAATATTTGCCCAACTCTACTAAAAGGCAACAATTTTGGGCAAAAAAATTTATTTTCAGATTTTTTCAAAAATTCCTATTTAAGCGTATAGGCACTATCACAACTAACATTAGTTATCAATATTTATTATTGCAGGCTATTATACCTTTGTAAAATTTCATCATTAGTCAATAACTATTATCAAAGTTACTCTTATTATAATTATTTAGTATACATTATAGGAAGATAGTCCCGGTGGCGGTCAATAAATTGTTATGTAAATATATTTTTATTTATTATTTAACAATTGTTTTTATTTTAATGTTCGGTTTATTCTTATATTTGTATCTTTTTCTTTCATTTAGGCCTGACGAAGCCCTGCAAACGTTGGTTAATAATAATTAGTTTTCTCTTACTATTTTGATACCTTTATTGACCACCACTTGAACTATCTTCCTACAATCTACTTCATACAGTCAACTACCTTCTTCCAATATTTAGTGTACAATGTCTTTTTCACTCTTATCACTATGGCAACAATAATAAAAAATAAGGTATTGTTGACATAGTGATAGAGTGAAAAAGATATTGTAAACTAAATAACTATAATAAGTGAAACTGTGATAATAATAATTGATTAATGAAAAAATTTGAAAGACAAATAGCCTGCAATAGTGTGAAAATCAATGTTAGCTGTGATGTTGTGAATAAGTTTGATAGATCCTCGAATGGCCATGATGGCTGAAACATAGGAGTTGCAATATAATAAAAAAGTGTGAGACGTATGGATATTTTTGTATATCTAGTATGTAGTATATAATTGCAAAATATGTTTATATATAATGATTTTTTATAAATAAAATTATAATTCTGAGTAATTATATGTAGTTTTAAATTTTTACTCTAATAATCTAGTTATTACTAATTACAAATGTATAAATTTCACATTTTTCTAAGTCAAAATATATATTGATTATATTATATATATAAATAGTTGACTGTATAATTTAAAATATGGAGAAGATGCTCGCCCCACTTACCGACACTTTGGTTTAATCTATCATCTTGAACAGCCCTGATGAAGCCCTGCAAAGTGGGGCGAAGTGTTGGACAATAAATAGTTAAAAGCTATTTTGTTCTTTTTTGAACGCAATCCTGACCATCTTCTCCATATTTTATATATATGGATTATAATTTTGAAATAAAAAAAAATTCAATTCAATTTCAAAATTAATTCACATTTTTATAAGTTTACATTATTTATTCAGAACCAAACTTTCCCAAAAGCTGTATACAGTACGGTGGGTGGCACAGAAGAGGTAATCAGGCATTTTCTTCCTTTGTGCCAGAGTTGCGAAGGATGAATGAGGAAATGAATATTTCTTAATTGATTTACATCAGATTTTTTAATATATTTTTTCTTAAAAAAAGAGCTAAAATGAATATAAAAATGTAACAAAAAAGAAAGTGGCACCAGGGGTCTGTTTTGACGTAATCCAGTGGTAGTCAAAATGTTAACATGAATTTATGGATATTTTATGTTTATAAATCACCAGAAAAAGAAGATGGCCTCGTGACCTTATATTGTAAACTGTTTTTAGAGTTCTACTACTGGGTAGTTTTTCTACATGCTGTATCATATCATTATGTCATTATGATCAAATTTACTTGTTGTATTTTTTATACAGTTGTAAATATCAATAAATAAATAAAAAAAAAAAAAATCACCAGAAAGAAGTTTTATGAAACCAGAGAGATATCTGAAAATCTCAGCTTAAGAAATCCAAGGAAAAACAATGAAATAATAAAACAAACTATTATATTTCCAGATATTTATTATGAAAACAATAACAACAGTTAAAGCATATGTTTCTAAACACAAATAAGGAAAGCCATTAACACATTCGTGTTATGAGAAACAAATTTGAATGAATTTATAAGGCACTTGAATCAACAACCATTCACACATAACAATAATTAAGCCTATTAGTTGATAAATTATAAAAATATATTAACATTTTTCAGGAAAAAATTATTTTCCAAAATAAAAGTGATAAAAATTGTTGAATGATACAGTGGCTAAACTTAATTCTTTCCTATGCTCAATATTGAGTTGAAGAACACAGATGGTGATGCTTAAGGAGTTTCATCAGTGAAGTTATAACATCTAAGATACTCTAAGGCAGAGATGTGCAAAAATTACCTATAGTTGAAACTACAAGCTAAAGTTGCCATGGATACGAACCTTATTCATGAATGAACTATTGATAAATAAATATCGTATCCATGGCAACTTTAGCTATAGTTTAAACTACTTACTGAAGTTGCCATGGATACGAACCCTATTCATTAATGAACTATTGATAAATAAATATCGTATCCATGGCAACTTTAGCTATAGTTTAAACTAATAGCTAAAGTTGCCATGGATACGAACCTTATTCATGAATGAACTATTGATAAATAAATATCGTATCCATAGCAACTTTAGCTATAGTTTAAACTAATAGCTAAAGTTGCCATGGATACGAACCTTATTCATGAATGAACTATTGATAAATAAATATCGTATCCATGGCAACTTTAGCTTGTAGCTTCAACTATAACTAATTTTTGCCCAACTCTGCCCTAAAGTAATATAAACATTAAAGAGAGGAACAAAGCATAACCAGCTGGTTATTTATAATAAATATAACCTTTCAGGACATGACAATTGCTTCATAATAGTTCAATAACAGGTTTGTAAACACTTACAGTAAAACCTCAATTATTGAGGACATTTTATTGACTCTCCAATTAGTTTTTTTTATATCATGACACCTTTTTCTTCATATTTAATTTTGGTTCGTGTTTAACATAAATTTCTATAAAAGCTTCAGTCATCCCTGTCATCCCTCCCTCTCTTCTGTGGTCCAAAATTGTTTTAAAATTTAAGAAAATCCACCATGAAGTGATTAAAGCAATTCTTGAACAATATTATTTTTGAAACAATGCATAACATCACATACGGAAATTATTAATTTTTAAACATAATGGTTACTTCATTAACTGATGGGAAATTCTTGAAATTTTATTTTCTGAACACACTATTCAATAATTTATCACCTTTAGAACAATACATTTTTATAAGAATATTTTATTTATTAAAAATTTTATAACAAAGTTCAATTTAAAAAAGAAAAGTATAAATTTCACTTTTTTTCCCTCTAAATAAATATAAATCACAGTATGATAATTTTTTAAATGAATTATCATATAAAAAAAATTAATAAATTTTTATGTAAATAATAATTTAATAACAATAGCTATGATGTTTTCTGAGATTTAAATTTCAACTTTTCATATAAGTAATTGAGAAGCAAGTCAACTTATAGAATTTCTTTTTCGATAGTATTTTTTCATCTTTTAGTTGAATTGTAATAAACTGCTTATATTATATTTCATTAGCAGATATGAATATCGATTCGAGTCAAAGCCATAAATACTGAGATTCCATGTATCAAAAATCTCTATATAATGATTTGATTTCAATTAACCATTAAGTTTGATAACTACAGTATATATTTGTTATTAGTGAAATGGATCAATGATCATTTGAGATTTTACTATAAGTACACAAACATACATGCAAATATGCAAATGCACAAACATACATATCTACATATTTTTGTAAGCTTACTTGTAATTTACTAAGTAAACAGTTACAGCAAATTTGCGACAAGTCTAAAAAAAGCAATAAAATTATATATAAATTTCTATTTGTACTCATTCAAATTGTTTCTTATGAGAATATATTTTTATTGTGAAACTTAGTTCAATTTTTCTTAATAAACAATTTCTTAATTTCAGTCATT
This sequence comes from Halyomorpha halys, assembly GCF_000696795.3. Lineage (NCBI taxonomy): Eukaryota > Metazoa > Arthropoda > Insecta > Hemiptera > Pentatomidae > Halyomorpha > Halyomorpha halys. Next base: position 718,972 of record NW_027109182.1, read on the forward strand.
AATTATGTTTGATTAAAAGGTAACATTTTTTTTTTTTGGTTGGTAATTATTAAATAAGATGCCCTGATATTTATAATACAATAATAATAAATAGTCACCTAGTTACTACAAAATGAGATCAATATTTGACTAATACAACCTGATTGTTTTGTTTTTTCATATTTTAAATATTTTTCATGGCATAAGCTATTTGAATTATATTCTACATAACTATTTCCTAAATTTAACTTTGATCAGGTTTATAATCAACATATCATGTTTGTATGTTACTATATTACTTCTTAAACAATTACTTTTGAAAATTGTTTGTTTAAGAAAATTCCTAAATTTTCTTGTTTCATTCATCATCAGAAAGGTAGACAAATAATTTGAAGGAAATGGTCAGAGGTGCGGTTAAAAAAAAGGAACAAAAAATAGTTTTCAACTATTTATTTTTGTTCCCTTTTGATTTAACGGGACCTCAACCTCCGACATTCAGTTTCAGTCAATCATTTTTATATATAATAGATAAATAATTGTTAATTTTAGTTAATTAAAAGGAAGATGGTCTGGGTGCAGCTCAAAGAAAAACTCAAATAGTTGGGAAACTATTTATTATGAACATAAAACTATTTGTTATTTTTGGGTCATAATAAATAGTTTCACGACTATTTGAATTTTTCTTCAGCTCATAATAAATATTTTTACGACTATTTGAGATTTTCTGGCTCATAATAAATAGTTTCACGACTATTTGAGATTTTCTTTGGCTCATAATGAACAGTTTCATGACTATTTGAGTTTTTCTTTGACCATACCTGGACCATCTTCCTTTTAATAAATACACGGTCAATCGGCGATCTTTCAGTAATTTATGTTATGTTGTTAGACAAACAATTGTTAAATCTCACAATTTAATAGACTGTTGCAAAGTATTTAACATCAACAGTAATGCTTATACAACTAACAGAATTACTTTATTCAGTTCAGCATTGAAATAACGTTATCAATACATGAAAAAGTATAAAGTAATGTACTATTATAAAAAATAGATTGAAAATTTCTTGGGATTGAAAAACTATTCTTAATTAGCAATTAGTCATCATAGTCTATTCAGCGATGACTAAATAGAAAAATATTTAGTCATGAAACAAACACTTTAAGTTAAATAAATTAAGGCAACAGTACAAATCCTTAAAAATTATAATTCTGATATAATATAATACCCTGGGAATGTTGAGCTTTCACTTTATAAAATATATTTCTAACTCATAAATTACTTTTCCCTAAATAACCTAAACTGAGTGAGCCATTGTGTGACTCCTCTTTAGGGATCTGAGAAGGTTCATTGAGCAAGTAATCCAAATCATGCGATATGCTGTTGAGAACTTCAGAAGGGCCAACGGCACTAGGAAAATTATCTTTCAACAAGTCCACTACTTCCAAACCTCGACTAATTGGTGCCTTACCCTGATGATCCTTTTTATTAGTCCCTAAATGAGGAATAATATTAACACTAGAGCCAATACTGTAACCAGTAGTCTGAGAGAACTTTTTAGGGCTCTTTGGATACACTTCCAGGTCTACATTTAGTTCCTTCTTCTGAGCTAACATAAAATAAAAAAAAAAAATTAGTAGTAGATTTAACAATATTTCTTTAAATTAAATCTTTTAAAAAATATTTTTTAAATTTTCCAATATACCACTATCAGATAACACCGGTTACTGATTACAAACGTAATAATTTATATGTAAATTTTAGAAAGTGAAATGGATTTACTTACGTGCGCGCTGCGCAGATGGATTTTTAAAAGAGACTGATTTTGGTTCATTAAAAAAATTATTTCTCTCTATCATTTCAGTACCAGATTCTCTCAATGGAAGAGGAATATCTTTGCTTTCAACCTCTGATTCTCGCCTAGTGAAAACTAAGAAGAGAGAAAAACATTTTATTAACAATGTTGCACTGCCCGATTGCATTAGGCTGCCTCATAAACAGCATACTTAAAATTACTGTAAAGAATCATTTGTTTTGAAAATTATGAATATGAATATTCACATCATAAAATAATAAAAATAGTCACAGTAAAAACATTTTTGGTTTATATAAAAAAATTACACATGATTTTTTATTTTATTGTTTATTATTCTTTTACTCTTGCATAGTTTCATTTTTTTTATAGCTTTTTATAATTATATATACATATTTTTAATTTTACAATTTTTTCTCTTTCCCTAAATTTTTTTTTTTTCATCAAACATAAAACAGTGGATAAATAAAACTCAAATAGTAAATTGGTGAACTATTTTTATTTGAGCCAACATTTCGCCTCACATTGCATGGCTTCGTCAGGGCTAAAAAAGATACAAACTCTTGACATAAGGACAAAAAACAGTGGAAAATAACAGGGGTATACAATGAAATGTAAAATTTAATAAGAAAAATTAAAAGTTATAAACAATAAATGAACTAATGGTAATAGTAACAGATAAAGAGAAGAAATATTAAAGAAAGAACAAATTAAGATATGAAAAGGGATAATAATACTAATACTATTCTTATTATGTACTCTCTTTAATATTTCTTCTCTTTGTTATTTTCCACTAATTTTTTTTTTGTAGTTATGTTAAGTGTTTGTATCTTTTTAGACCCTACAACATGGGGTGAAAAGTTGGCTCAAATAAAAATAGTACACCAATTGACTAATTGAGTTTTATTTAACCGCACCCAGACCAAATACCATTTATTGATACACACGGTCAATCAGCTATCTTCCAGTATTCCAAAAATAATAAACATTTTAAATATAGCAAAAATATATATAAATAAAACCCAACATGGTTGTCCACAATTATATTAAATTAAAATTCACAGGGAGGAGGGGGGTGAGGGTGGATTTTTTCATTTTGTGGCGGTCCCACAAAATGAAAAACTTGATTCCCCACCATGGTTAGACTAGGTTGGTCACCTCTAGATAATCCCCCTAAAAACAAAATAAATAAAAAAAAAGGTATAGTTCCACGAGCTCTGAACCAGAGGCTTCTCACGTTGAAATCTCTTTCCCTGAAGCGCTCACAGAACTTTTCCTTAAGGAAAGGGATATATTTATTGTATTTTCTTTCTTTTCTCTTTCTACTCTATTTGCCTGGTCTATGTCATTACTTTCATTTCTCACTGAGTGATCCAGAATAAATGCTGATGTATCTGTCTTCATAAATTAAAAATGAATCTTGTTTTATTACATTTAGTACAATTAGTTTGATTTATAAAAGAATTAGAATATTTTATTCATATTTTATCAAAACAAACATGGATTAGATCATTATGTAGCTTGATAAATAACAAAGTAATTTTGGGAAAAATCTATACTAAACGAAACTGATAATTTCTCCCTCTTCCCAGAGTTGGAATGGAGTCTTCCCCTTTATCTCCTTCACTACACTTGATCCTCATATATATTTCTTCTTTAACAATTTGGTCTTTGTCCATCCTGGGAAGATTGCCAAACCCTCTCAACTAATTCTTCTCCGGCAGGCTTTATTAGACATCCACTTGGATGGTGAGATTACAAATCCAATTGAGTCTAGTTTTCCTTGGAGTTTGACTTTAGTACTTTAAAGTGGGAATGACAGCTTCCTTTTAATTCCTCTTTGCTGATGAAGACGACCCCTTCCCATGAATTCCTTTTTAGAACCCTTCCTTCCGCTTTAGAACTCACATTTGTGATTTACAGCAGTTCCTTGCAATATTGCCTCTTTTTTTTTTTCAAAATATCTTCATTTCAACCCTTTATTCCTTTAATATTATTTAGTACCTCATTTTTGGATACCTTAGATTTTGTAATAAACTTTCTGGTCCCCCATTAGATTTTTTAATATTATCATATTCTGCCTTGAAGATAATGATTTAATGGTTATTATATATTATATCGGAAGATTATTGATTGACTGTGTGTATAGATGAATGGAATATGGTCCGGGTGCGGTAAAAAAAAAAACTCAAATAGTAGATAATTATACTATTTTAGTAAATATAAATTTTATACTATAAAATAGTATAATTATCTACTATTTGAGTTGTTTTTTTTACCGCACCTGGACCATATTCCATTCATATATATTATATCATCTGATTTTAGGAATATTGGAGTCCATTTAGAAAAAAAAGATCTAACTCTCAGTTCTGAAACTTTTTAGGAAAGTAGGATACTATAAATACTAAATTCAGAGAAAAAAATTGAAGGTGAGTCTTAATTTTTAATTTTTGAAGTGAAGATTTTAACGTTTTTTTTAATTGACAAAAAAGTAGAAGCCTACATAAACAGAAAAAAAAACTTTTCATGCTCTTTACCCTGGTTTTTGTTCGAACTGAATGTTTTTAAAAATCAAGTGACCTACATAGTTTAAAACAAACCTCTGTAACATAAAATGCAAAACACCTATACAAAATGAGTGCTCATGAAAAAATTGGACATCTAAAAAATTAACAAACATCCATTTTCAACTCTCTGAATTTAGTACAAAGGTAAAAAATAAAAATAAAAAATACATATTTTCAGGAAACCTTTTCAGATTAAGTTGGTTGGATATGCTTTGACCCTATAACATTATCTTATAATAATATTTTTGAGAAATCTTACAAACCAAATAGAGAATAAAGCTGAACAAATTATACTTACAGTTAAATAAGTTATAATCTGATTCTGAATCATATTCTCGATCCTTGGCAGTAATTTTAAGTTGTTTTATTCGTCGCATATTCAGGGGCGATTCGCTGTGAAGAATGTAGCAAACAAATATCAGAAATCCCTGTTAGAATTCAAAATTATCTTAGTCATAGAAACATATATACTATTTAGCTATCTAGATAAATCTAGCACGAATGAAAATGACATAAGTCCAGAAATCCAAAAATCGTAAAAAATAAATATGACACAGCATTGTTAACAGATATTAGGTACAATGTTAGACAAAAGTAAAACTGAACTGATATTAAAATAAAAATAACATCATTAAAGACAGTTATCCTCCAATGATTCTGTAGTGAGACCACTAACAGTTGATCTATGCATGTAACATTTCTCGATGGCATTTAATAGTCCAGAGACTTGACTAAGCAAAGATTGGAAGACCTAAGTGTAAATTGCTGCCTTACAAAATGTCAAGTCTCTAGACTATTAAACATCATCGAGAGATGCTAAGTGTTATTCGTTAGCTTTTAGTGGATCAGAAGATTCTATTGTCACCTTTATTAATTCAAATGATACAACTATGAATATCACAATATCTTATATAGTTGTTACATGTATGAAATGAAAGTATATACAAGGAATAGAACAGATATTAATATACAGCATTTGCCTGATGACTATCAGTTTCCGTGTTAACTGATAGGTTGGGTCATGCCGGGGATAGCGGTTTTGGTGGCTGTAGTAATTACAGTATAGACCAGCAGGTAGTAGTGTTGCTATAGTTCCAACCTACTTCATTTCTCGATGGCTAAGCACAAATGATGGGCAGGAGTGTTGCTTTTTGTTAAAATATTGGTTCATTCTGTATTTAACCAAGGATAGTTCATTTAAAACTCCACATACTCTTATAAGCTGTTCAAATTAAGGCTCAGGAACATTTAGCCCTGCCATCAGGAATGGTAGCTCAAAGCACTGCCTTGTTATTTTCACATTCCACCGCACAAATTTGCTTGACTACTGCCTTCATATTTACTCCTCCACTAGTGCCTCAAAAGATAAAGTATGACAATTTTTTCCTCTGATGTGTTTAGTGAGGATTATAGTATAAAACACAGAAAGAGGTGATAATATGGTATGGTGGTAGATGGTAAGGTTTGGTGGAATATGGTATGGTATGGTTGTATATGATATGGTTTGCTGGTAGGGATATACATAATTACATAACGGATCAGTCAAATTAAAAGATAAATACAACACTGCATTGTTTATATCAGATTGAATATGGTTTAAAATGGAGATTTGAATTAATGGACACATGTCAGAAATGAATTAATGCACAAAATCTTTAATAGCGACCTAGTAATACCCTGATAAATTTTATTATTAGGAAAAATACTACTTACCAGAAATGCAGACAAGGAGCTAAAGATGTACATGTAGACTGAATCTGGTGTATTAACAAAGAATATACTGGATATCGCAACTAAAATTGTCATAGTAAAGAGAACTGATGTCCTTTTCATTAGTCCGAGCCTATAAAATAAATAAGATAAATTAATTTTAGCATACTTTTATATAAAAAAGGAAGATGTTCTGGGTACAGTCAAGAAAAAACTCAAATAGTAATTAAACTATTTAATGTGAGCCAATGTTTTGCCCCATGTTGCAGGGCTTCATCAGGGCTAAAAAACATACAAACATTGAAATAAATTAACCAAGTAAGAAAATAGAAAACATGAAGTAAAAGTAAGCTAAGGGATGGATAGTTATGAGTTTAAAATATGTAAAAATTGATATAAAAATGAACAAAGTAAATTGAAGAAATTAAAAATAAGATGTACAATAAAAATATAAATGAATAAAAATGGAAGTAATAACAAATAAAAATGTAGATAAAGAAGAAATATAAAAATAAAGTACATACTAAAAGAGGGAAAAAGGGGAATAAGAATAAAAATAATGGACAAAATAGGACACCCAATTTGCCTTTTAAATTAGAATTACAGCACTTACTACACAAACGGTCTAAACTTCCATCTCACTACAAAAGACTGATCTACATGACTGCAATACAGCCAATCTGGACATACGAAGTTGACCTTTGGGGCTCCACTAAATCTTTGAATTCCTCTCGTATCCAATCCTCACAATCCAAAATCCTTTGTAAAATCCTCAATGCTCCTTACTTTTTCACAAATAAAATCATACATAAAGACCTTAATTTTCCCTTATGTAACCGATCTAGCCCGAACCTGATATCACTCCTTTCATTATAAACTCCCTAAGCACTCAAACTCCCTAGTTTCTAACCTTACATACTCTTCCATTCCTGACAATCCTCCGAGGTGCCTGAAAAGAAGATAGCCAGGGGACTTGCTAATGTAAAATGTCATTAGAGTGCTACCAATGGGTAGTTTCTCTACATGCCTGTAACACAACTAAGATCAAATTTACTGAATGTATTTGTAGTTGTAAATTTTAATAGAAATAATTTAAAAAATTATAATTAGCTACACCATGTTATATTATTTTATATATACTTTGTTATATCTTTTTTAGCCCTATCACTATGTCTATCACTATACCAGTTGCCTTTTGACAACTGATAGAACCTTCGAAGACATAGCTGTTGTAAGGTTACAGTGAATTATAAACATATCAAAGTAAAAAAGACATACAAAAGGTTTTTCTATATTTTTACTATGACCAACAACCAACAAAAAAAATTCAAATTCCGTCTTTGTGGGAGTCAGAATTTTGCCTATCACGTAAAGGTTCCTTAAATCACCCTACAAAATGTGTTGTAATGTTGGCTTGCACACATTTATCACTATTAATCAAAGAAAAAAAAGATCTACAAGGTTGGTCCTATGACAAGTTCTTCTTAGGTACATTTGTGTTACCTAAAGAACTCCCCAACATTATGTAAAAGCTATGGTTAACTAGGTCATATACTAAATTCTCATTTATAGTAAATCAGTGAATAAAAATAATATCTCATTACCTGCGATTAATGATGTGATGTGATTTAGGATTTTTTATAGCCCTCAAGTAAAGAAGTCTCCTAAGCAGAGCAATACACAAGATGATAAAGAGACAGATTATACATAACATGGAGACAATAGCAATATAAAAAGAGGCTGAACCGATCGGAAGCCACCAAGAAGTTCTTAACTTAGTTGCAGAGAAGGATTCTGCAGTTCCACTAATCAAAGGGGGCAACAGCGTTACACCTAGAAAAAATAATTTAATATTAAAGAGAACATTTCAAATGAGTTAAACCTGGAATGTTAAATTAAACATAAATCAAACTTTATTATAGTCTCAGTTAGAGCTCTAAAAAAGTTGACATTAAACACCTTAAACCACAAAATTATTAAATATCTGCCAGTAAACCTAATACAGTACATTAATCACTGTTCATGTTATAAAAGAAAATGGATATTAAAAGAAAAAAAATATTAAATACCTGTGGTTAAACCTAATACAGTACGTTTAGCACTCTTAATGTTATCAAGGAAAACTAGTTCAGTGTAGATTATGAGAAGCTTTCCCAGATGAGATGATAAGGCAAAAAAGAACAAAAGCTCCAGTAATATACAAATGAACAGATACATGTCCTGTAAAAGAAAAAAAATACTACAAATTGATAACGGTAATTGAATAATAGAATTTTTGTATAATCTAAGGAGAGAAAACAGTCAGGAAGTTTCTAAGAAAAGCTATGGATAAACAGATTTATTTTTAAGGTCAATTTTTGGGATTTTAAATATCTTGAATCATTAAACCTTAACTGAGAATAAAAATTAAAATTGTTGAATAAACTAAAAAACATCAAAATCCTTCTAGGTATCCTAATGACCTAATGGAGCATTATTATTGTTACATTAAGATATTTTGAAACTTACCTGAGTAGGAACGACTCTCGTAACATGAACAAAGACGGCCATGACAGAACACACGGCCAGGCAAAACTGAACTTTGAGCAACTGAACAAATGCGCTACGGCAGCTGAGCAGCAGAAGAGTAAGACAAGACTGAATAAGGCAGCAACCACATCCCAGTGCAACGATGGGGGATGAAAGATTTCTCCCAATTTGGAGCAGCTTCTTTAACATCACAACATTAATGTAAAATAAAAAACATATATATTGCAATAATTAAAAATAAAAGTAATTTTACTAGTTTTAACTTAACTCTCATTCTAAAGTATAGATTTTGAAGATGACAAGGTCAAATAAAAGATTTAATATTAAATAAATATGAGATTTTTAATTTTATTATATATATATAATAGACTCTTAATCTCAGGGTGAGTGGGGTTCTAGGCAATCAGAAACAGAACATTACTACTAATAACACTTAAACTTAATTAATATCTCTTTTACAAATGTATTCAATTTTAGGTAGAACAAAACTAACCAATTTATACTCTTCTTTTGCTGGTTGATGAGTCTTGATGTCTTCTATTTCACTAACTAATACTATCTTTAAAACCAAGTTCTATAAGTTTTCTACTTCACTGGCGATCCAAAACAAATAGTCCCTTTTTTCTTCTCGGGTGACTCTTTTATGCTCTCTTTTCAAAATGTCCACCTTTGAGCTAGAAAAGAGTGATGACCCCACCCGAGCCTAAGCAACGTATGAATGCCAAAAACCAAAACCTGTCTCAATGTTCCATGTACACATCGATTATCACACAACGGTTTTGGATTTTTGTAAATGATTTACTTTCTGAAGCACTATTTCTTGACTTCTATTTTTCTTAAATTTACTGCATTTTCAATTATGATGGGAAGTTAGAATAGAGTTTTTAAAATATTTGAATCTGTTGAACATGGCCGCAATTCAACAAACTTTTCGCAAGACACATGCCGCCATCTTGAATTTGAACAATATCTTTTGTGACTGCATATTTTATTTAACAAAATTGGTTAGCTTGCTTTTTAATACTACAAATAAACATGTTGAAATGATAAATCACATAAAACCTACTAACAATCAAATAACATATAAAAAATAACTCTTTACTCATAAAAGAGGATATTATACTAAAAATCTGTTATATATAAATAATAACGATTTACTCATAAAAGAGCATATTACAATATACAATACTGAATTTCAGCCCTTCAATCATAAATTTATTCTATTATTTATTATACTTTGTGATATTTATTTTCAGGAAATTAATGTTCACCCTTTTTTCAGTTCTTTATTCCTTTTTTACACCTAAACAATGTTTTGGGCTCTTTAGCCCATTATCAAGTTCTACAAATATAGAAATATTTTCAATCAACATTTAAAAATTAACAAATAGTTATAATCAATAAAGTTGATATTGCACCTTAATAAAAATATTTTTTCATAGATTCAGATACAACAGTTAATATTTAAATTCTTTATTTAATTTAATTATCGTTAATAATTAATTTATGACCAGATTGAGCCAAAAAATTATTGTATTGTTCATATTTTTCTTACCTTATTATTTGAGGACATTTGTCATTAAAGATTAAAAATAATTTTTATAAATTCCCAAAAGAATATAATTCCTAGTTTTCTTTTATTAATCAGCTTCTTGTTTTTTTTTTTTTGCTGTTTTAAAATAATATTTGCCTTAACAGTTTTCTAATTAAAAAAATTATTATTTTAAGTGGTTATTGAAATTCCCATATTATTATTATTATTATTATATTTATAAATTCCTTTTTTTAATGCACTTCCCTCATTGTATGTCCACTCACTTGTCCAAATTTAAGAACACTATGCCTTGCTTTACTTTATTACTTTAGTGATTTGTCTAATATTCTTTACCTATGTAATGCATTTTTTAAATTTGTTACCTAACTAATTATTAATAGCAATAATAATTTGTAATTACTGTGACCTAAGTAATTATTATTACTATTAATAATTAGTTAGGTAATAAATTAAAATCAATGCACAAGATAGATAAACAGTATTAGACAAATCCCTAAAGCAATAACAAGGCAAGGTTATGGTCACAAATTAATGAAATGATCTATATGTATTTAAATATTAATTATTGTATCTAAATGTGTATAAAAAAAAAAAGATATTTATGAAGGTGCAATATCAACTTTATTGGTTATAACTAACTATATGTTAATTGTTAAATGTTGATTGAAAATATTTCTGATTCTAGAACTGGATAATGGGCAAAAGAGCCCAAAATGTTGTTCAGGTGTAAAAAAGGAATAAAGAATTGAAAAAAGGGTGAAAATTAATTTCATGAATATAAATATAATAAAGTTTAATAAATAAACACTTTGGAATTTATTGTAACAGTACAACTAATTATTTATATTTAAAGATGAATTTAAAATGGATTTAAGAAATAAGATGCAATATAGAACTCCAATGGGAGTCTTGGCCGAAAAAGAAAAAGAAAAAACAATAAGATAATAAAATAAATAAAAATTGGATTTTAATATGTATTAAAAACCTTGACAAACATGTTAGATTGATAAATAAGTTTATGTTCAGGAATCACTTACATGAGATGAGATCTTGGTGAGCAGTGCTGCATAAAGTCCTGAACTATTACAGATGCAGCGACTAGAGTTTGCTGTCGCAGGGACTTGAAGGCAGGATGTGATATCCCATTCTGAGCCGATAGCATCAGCTCTAGCACAACTGATGTTCCAGTTCTTTCTGTGCTCACTGTTCAATGGTAGTGTCATGTCTAGATGGATTTCCGAGTCCCCTTGAATGGAAATACTAATGACATTTGACTGTATCTCGTAGAGTAGTTCACTGCCATCACTGTGATAAAGTTTTCCTTTTAATTAAATTTTGTACAAAAACTATCAGTATTAGATAATATCACAAGTCATTGTTTAAGTTACCTCAGAATCTGGGAAGATATCCTAGGTAAGAATTTTGATATATTTTGATAATTAACAATGGAGACTCTGTTCATTTGGCTCCCTTGATTGATCATGTTTATTCTGATGTTAGCTGTATACCAACGAGGATAGCTGAAAAAAATGCTTTCTTAAACATTCCTCGCAGTAATAAAATACACATTATAACTAAAAATTTATATATGAGAAAATGGTGCTAACGTATCTTGCCAAAATTTTAAACTAAAAATGTTACCACACACACCACTTTACTTGGATTTTACATCTCTTCCAACCAGGTCCATTGCTCATGATTTATTTTATTTTTTTTCCTCATCTTTCTTTTTATACCACTTCTCCTTCTCTATTCTTTATCCACGTTATTAGTTATGTTAATGACATATTATTATTATTCACCACATATTCACTAATTACTTTTTTTGTCTTACTTAACTTTATATTTTGTTTTTTTATTCTAGTATTTTAATTATATATTTCATTAATTACATATATTTTATTTCTCGTTTTTTTTCATAACTTTAATTTAATTATTATTGAACTAAAATATTCATATTTCTTTGTTTCTTTTGCTCTATGTAATTTTATATTTTTATTTTCTTGATCCTGTTACTTATCTTATATTTTTAATTAATTACCAATACATATGTTTTATTTCCCACTTCTTTCACTACTTTATTTTTTTTTTTTTCATGAAACAGCCTTTCAAGACCATGTGAATATCATTACTTTTTCCTTCTAACTTCTTCTTCTCTCCCAGGATCTTCTCATCATTTCTGCGTGCCTTTGCTTCCTCTCTTCCGACCACGCAGTACCCTTCTATTTTTCTTTATTTGCCGCAAGAACATTTATTTACTTCAATTTTTTCCCGTACTGTTCTCTATCTAGTCAGTCCTTGTCTGTTATTTTCAATTTCTTTGTTTCTTCTCTCATTTGCTTCACACTTCCTCCTACACTCTTATATTCATAGATTCTCTCAAAGAGTTTCTTGTTTAGTCTGCTTTGGTCCATTCTCATCATGTGCCCGTAGAATTTCAGTCTTCCGATTCTTATTTCAGTTTCCATGTCATTTATCTCCCTATAGATTTCCTGGTTGGGTCTTAACCTTCCTGTGTTTTCTTGGGCCAATAGATTCTCCTCAGGATCCTTCTCTCTATTTTCAGTAATTTTTCCTGCTTTTTCCGCTATTTCTTTCAGGGTATTTATTGGACTAATTGGCTCTTCCTCTGTTTCCGCTAAAATGGCTAAATCATCTGCAGAGGCTAGGCAGCTCACTTTTATGTGTTACTTTATTTTTATTATTAATAATTTTAATTTTTTACATATATTTACTAACTAGATTTTGATATTTATTTTATTATCTGTTCTTTCTTCTTACTTAATTTTAATATTACTCTTATTATACAGCCTTTATCTTTTTATAATACTTAAATTATGTCTGTCAACACTATTTACGTATCTATAATGTTAACTGTTTTCTCATTTTCTAATCATTCTAAATATCGTTTTATTCATTGGTTGTTATCTTGATTTTTATTCTTAGCCCCGATGAAGGCTAGAAAATTGAAACGTTGGCACTAATAAATAAGTTTTTAGTTATTTGTGTTATTTACTGACCACATCCCCAACCATCTCCTTGTATATATTATTCACAATCAACAATCTTCTCATCATTATCAATATTTTATCTTTTATAATACTTAATTGATACGTTTCACAGTAGCACAATATGTAACAAAGAAACAAGAATCTATTGAATAAAATTTTAATTGTTTTGTCATTCAATATTCATATGAACCTTAGCCATAGAACATTTCCTAGCATACCTGTTGAGTATTGGAATATAATATTGTTGCCTGACTTCGTTACTCATCTTTCTAATATCAATGGCCATTCCAGTATAAAGTAAATACGCCATCGTTACATTGACGTGAAGAGCCCACATCAGAGACCATTGGTCAACAAGGCTCTGTAGCTTTCCGACTTTCTGAAACATAATTTTTTTGCTTAGAAATATAAAAAAAAAAAAAAAAAAAGCTTTTGAAGTTGAGTGAAAAGAAACAAAGCATGTGCTCAGGCCAATTTTGATCATTACTTAATTCGATAAATTTATATTAATTAAATTCCAAACTCATTTTTCTCTCTTTACTTACTTTTTTTTTTTTTTATCCCCCTCCCTTACCATTTCTGGTATACGGGGCGCGGGAGCAGTGGGGTAGTGCGCTGGGGTTTGCGCATGCCACTGCTCCCAAAGATCACCAATTATTTGTTTATTCTTTTATTAATTATTTAATTATTACATTTTTTTTTACTAAGGTGCAGCCCAGCACTAGGTTTAGTGCCTTACTGATGGAGCTGCACCTTGTCCATTGCATCCATCGGGATGCCTACTACAGTTACCAGGCTGGTACAGCCCTCCTGGTCTTAGTCTGGGTCAGCTTCCTCATCTTCTGGTGGCTCGCCGATGTTGGGCGGTCAAGCCCTTCCCATCGTGAAATGAGTGGGGTAATAGTAATGGTAATTAACTAGTACTAATATTAATTAAAACCATTTGTAACTTGTAATCGCGACTTAATCAGCCATAGTTATTTATTAGTGTTTTTATACAGAGCTCTTTAGGTTAGTTTTATTTTGTAGAATACTTTATCCAATTAGTATCTTCTTAATTTTCATTTCTTTTACTAGTTACATTTCATTTCTCAAAGAAGTTTTTTTTTTTCTGTTCTATCAAGAAATTTATCATTTATCATTTTCCTGTAGTTTTCTTATCTTTTATATTTTATCATATCTTACATATATTATTCATTTTTATATTAAATATAGCTTTACTTTATTTTTTTATTTCTTATTAGCCGTATTATATTGCGTGCTCACATTTTTTTTTTCTCTTTCACCTATTATTTTATTGTCTCATCCATTTACACGGATATTTTAAATATTCTATTTCTATTTTTTTCTCAATCTCCACAGTCTCTGTTGCAAGTGCCAAATTATAGCAAGAAAAAAATATATTTATATATTATGAGCTAATGGGTACACTGGCAGTAACACCACCACTCTTCAGCACAAATATTAGAGTGCTCTTTGCTCTGGATACCAGGATACATTACACTGATATCAATGCCCTAGATACCAGGGTGAAATTGTGAAAAAATTAAAAAAAGATTGGTTTTTCATTCCCACACTATGCCCGACCTCATAGATAAGACATTTTAAAAATTTGTATTCAATCAACAATTGATTGTTTTAATTCACTAATGATTTAGTCGGTTACATTACATGACGATTTCATTAAAAAACATGCCTTATTAATTATCGTATTCAGTAAAAAGAAATATAATAAAAACTACAGATTGTGATGTTGTATATTGACCAACCTAATCGCTATAATGGTCTGTTTAAGAAGTCAGATAAGTAAGGCTACCACTAATAAAATTAACCATCAATTTAAAATAAATATTAAAGATATTACCTCAATATGAATAAATGAGCGAGGACGAGATAGAAGTAGATCCACGTTTGCATAAAATACTTTTGTGACATTAAGTACTTCCTCTGATGTATATGTCAGATTAACAAATTTTGTGACATCCGACAGAAGGTCTAAAACAGGTTCCCCTTCACCATGGTACAGAGGAGTACGAGAACGGAGCCATGAGTAAAGCTCTGATAATAACATCCAAAGGTTAGTTTTCATTGTGCCACGACTAATTACCTGAAACTGATATTTAATATTTTATAACTCACGTCATAATAATTTAATAGAAAAACAAGTAACTGAAATGACACTACTAGGTATGGTTTACTAATTAGCAATAAGAATTTTTCTGTTATTTTATTATATTATCATAACAGGAACAAATAAAAAAAGCAATATTTAGATAGTTATTTGCTGTTTAGGTTGTAAATTATATATACTTCTTTGGCATTTTGAATTCAGGTTTTTGCTTGCCACGGATGTAGTTTTTATTAAAAAAAAAAAAAGAAAAAAAAAAGACTAGTTATGTAGTAAAGTTAAAACTAAATTTGTGCAGGTTGCATAATGTTAGATATCAGGATTGACAGATAAAATTCCATGCATATATTGTCCAGAAATACAAATAGAAATTAAACAATGTTTTTAAAAAGATAGAATGTTGTAAAAAATACGAAGAAGAATCCAAATAAAACAGCAGCATATGTTAAAAAATAAACATAAATTTGATTTTGTTAGTACAATGATTTTAGTTAAGGAAAATAATAATTTAAAAAGAAAAATGCTTGAAGCTATTTATATATTATAGTACAAGGGCTGGAAAGAAAAAAAGGCATTTATTTCACTCCAAGTTTTAACTGCTTCAATGAAAAGTAAGTATAATTACTAGTAAAAATTGATGAGTCTGTCATGTGTAGCTAGGGGGAATAAAAAAATGGCAGCTCTATATCTTTAAAACTACTAACAGCACTAGGAAACCTACGGTAATACTATTTAAAGTAGAGTAAATTTTCTGAAATATTAACTCTAATAGAGCTAATTAAGTTGAATGGTTCTCGAGATATAGCTTTTTAAAAAGCAACATTTCATAAAATGTACTGAAAAATTAGTAGTTAGTGAATTTATTTTGAGAAATCTATACAAAATCTAACCAAAAATTTCAGAAAATTGTATATAAATCTAGCAGTGCATTATTAGTTATTACAATTATTTGTTTGGAAAAAAATTTATTTTTATCAAATTAATAATTTTTTTTAAGGGGATGCAGCTTCCCCGACTGGGTATGCCCATGACCAGGATGAACCTAGGATCAAAACTAGGGGGGAGCAAGCCAGGGCTGTTCAGGTTGTTATATTTCAGTTCGGAAAAGGCGAATGAAACCACTTAGTTATTAGTGCCAAGGTTTCAGCCTGAATTTCTAGCATTCATCAGGGATAAGAATAAAAAACAAGATAACAACCAATATCCTTTTATTCATTGTTTGTTAACGAGTGATTTTTGTTCTTCACTCTGATGAAGGCTTAAAATCCTGGCAATAATAAATATGTTTTTACTGACCACACCTCAACCAACTTCTCCTCATATATATTATCCACAATTTCTCATTATAATGGACCTTAAATTTTTTATAAACTGGCATTATTAATCCTTATCTAAGCAACTTAAAT
>NW_027109182.1:735734-740679 GCF_000696795.3 Halyomorpha halys
AAAAAGTGCTGTAAAAAATGAAAGAATGATTATTTACATCAGCGATGATCTGAACCAAGTATTCAGAAATACATTTTGAATAGTCAGGCTCCTCCCAGTGTGTTTCTCCTGCTGTTTCTGTGAGGCAATATCTTGTAGAATAACCAATGTACCTATCACAGCCAAATACAATAAAATATTCATAAATAAAAAAAAACATAACAAAAACATGCTTTTTATTAATAATAATGATAATTGATAAGCTCGATATTTTGCTAATCCCTAAGAGATAAAAATGTGCAAGTATTATAGAAATAGGCGTACCATCGGATAAAAACCTTCACACGGTGGTAGCTGAAAAAATTTGGAATTAAAACAATGGAGAGCATTAAGGACCTGGAACTGTTGTTATATATTTTGGAACTAATGCAGAAAGCTGTGTAGCTCAGGACCGTGAGCATAGTCAGAAAATTCATTAATATTAAAGATTAAATTTTTCTAGACTCATTTTTGACTTAGGTCCGGGTAGGAACTACTTACGGTGAAAGCCGAAAGTATGGAAAATTCCTAAATAATAATAAGCTTAATTTAATATCACTAAACTACAATACAAAAATATTGTTTGATTCCATAAGTTCCATTAAATGATTATAAATGTATTTGTTTAATAAATAAGCAGATACTGTAGTATTTTCTTCAATTTGATATGCGAATACATTTTTTAGGACTTCCTTGTTTATTTAATGAAATAACAATTAAATACTAAATTCTTGAATTAAAAAAGTAAATTCTTAAAATTTAATAATATTTTTCTAATACTACTTAACTTAGTAAGAGGTGAAATTTTTCACAACCAACCTCAATGGGCATTGGCCCATTGCTAACGAACCAGATGATGTAGATTTCCAAACAATTCCAGACTCTTCAGCTTCTTTACAAGAACTAGGAGAAAGTAAATCAATGTGAACACTTTTTTCCCTTGTTGCTGCTTTTGTCTGTGCATGGCATGTGTACGTAACACTTTTCTGAAAAATAATTTTAACAAACTGCTTGTTTATTGTTGTAAATGCTACTAAATATTTTCATTCAGACAAAAAATATCCAAATATAAAAGTAATATTTTAACAATTCCAAGGTGCTTTTAAGAATATTAAAAATCAAACATAAATTCAAACTTGCCTGAACATTTTTAATACGTAGGATGGTGCCCCAAGGTTTCAGATCTTCCCAAACTTCTGAGCCAGGATTCAATGGAAACAAAGTTTTGTCTCGAGTCCAAGAGTAAGAAACTTTCTGGTTTGTAGAGACACATGTCAGGTCGATATTATCCCCCTAATGAAAATGAAAAGTTTACAACATAAAATGATTAAATAGGAACTTATTAATTAACCAAATTGAAAGTTCCTATTAATCTAGACTGTTTTATTTTTGGAAATATGTCTTAAAGCACTGTGGCCAATAAGGCCTATTGTGTACCATCTACATTACAACACTATAATAAGCTATTTAAAGCTGAAGAGGAGTAGACTCTAAGAATCTAAGCATGTTTAAGGGATTGATTGAACTGTACAGTTTGAGGGTCAGAATACGATCCACACCAAACAGTGCGAACATGAGCCGTCACACTAACAAATAATATAGTGAGCCATTTCATCCTCGGCATTACAGAATCTGCACAGAGGTGGTCTCGTAAGCTTGAACATGTTTTACTAACCCTTTCACAATGTGGTAAAATTAAGAATTCTGATCCAAAATATGTCTATTTTATTCATGTTCGGAAATACTTTGGCATATAATACAAAATGTAAAAAAAGAATTGATTTATATATAACTTATTAGTGATTAGTCCGTGAATGATGATAGATTTTAAAACGTGGGAGAACTGGTGAAATGCATTCTTGGTGGTGGAGGTGGCATATTATTTCTGTCAATTCTTATAAAATTATATTCGAAATTATTATCAATTGTGGTATTCTGTCTTGCATTTTCTGATGAAATTGAACTGTCATCAGTTGAGACCACATTATCACCATCAATGGTATTTATAATTGACAAGAAACAACTATATTGCATATAACAATAGATAAAAAAAATAAACTTTAATATAATTCACAAAAAAAATTTTTAGAACTGATGAAGCACTAAACTCTGGTGTGAAGGATTGTGTGATCGGTTTCAAAGTCGATGGCATACTGAATTTAAAATTAAATTACACCTCCTTCTTCAGGTAAAATAATCTCAGAAAACAAAGGCAGCAAAGGGTCTATGTATAGCCTTAGATATCTTTGGTAGACTAAACAGCTTGAGGGCCTTATCCTGCCCGTGCAAGGCAAGAGATAAGCTGAATGGTACTTAATGCTCAGTCCCTTACTGTCATGGGATGAACCGTTTGGTACTTGACACTCTACCCGTGATCTTTGCGGGATTCACTGTCAATGGGTTAACTCTACAGTGACCTGTGTAGATCCTTAGAATCCTCCTGCTCAGTATAAGCAGTATTCCCTTTCAGATCTCAGAATAAAGTTAAAAAAGTTAATATTTCTTCCTGTTCAGGCCATAGGCTGAACCTAAAAGGTTTTAGGTTTAAATGGGGGACCCTTATGTTAAAGTGATAAAGAGAGCCATCTTGGAGAACAGGGACAACCAGCCCTGGGGTAGGGATAATTCCTTATTAAAGTTTAAACCTGAAGACGCAACAAGGAACCGGCCCAACTCTGTTACAAGCCCTAGAGGAGAGAGGTCCAGCTCAACCGGCAGTAGGTGTAGCAAAGGGTGCACCCAGCATGGAGACCGGCACATCAGCAACACCACGACAGATCATATATCAGGTCACCCATCCCATTTGGGCCTCTCAAGTAAGAAGCATTTATCTCATCTTATACTAAGTACAAAATGGCGACCTTCACTTTCATCATTCTCATTAGCTCTCTCTTAGCAATAACTTCCCAAGGTCTAAATTTTAGCTTACCAATTCAATAAGATTATTATATATTAACTTTGGCTTACCGCCCCTCTCTACCAGTTACTTTATTTCTATTTTCCTTCAATATATTACTTTATTTTATCTATAATTTTTGTTATAACTAAATCCCAATATGTTATGAATTTTAAAATGATTTAAATAATTTTATTAGTTTATGATAATTATCCAGATCAGTTATTTTCTACTGTCCATTACGATACAAAGTGAAATACACAGTTTCGGTTTAAGTAATTGCCAGGGACAAAGTCCAACAGCAATACCCAACAGTAATACCCAGTCTCAGTTTAATGCAGTGCCAGGGATCTCATAATTTAATCGAACTGTAAAGCTCTAAAAAAGAAAGCGGAACCTGGGTTTTTTTATCTAATACTGGCTGGCAGTCTAGGTAAGTTCAATTTTGAAACCCCTCTGCCGCCACACTTCTAAAAATATATTTATTATATATATGTGTTGGGGAGACTTGGTAGTAATCAGATTCACTGCTTCAAAATCTGAAGAAACAGATTAAATATTTAGGATAACTGAAAATATTATTTGATTTTTCACAATGGAGTAAATTGTGGATGAGCTTTCATATACTTCTACATACAAACCTCCATCATTAATAAAATCAGAATGTCTTCTCTATTTCAAGAGATACTAAGATAATTTGAATGCCAAGTGTTGTGGCCAACATATGGTCTACAAATCGATAGTTGGAACATATGATTTTTACAACGTCAAAAACAAAAAAACTTCTCGCTATTGTTTTTTAAACTAAAAAAATAGACAGACAAATTTTTAACATCTCACTGCATACACATATCTTCTACATTTTCTCCTCACTACGCACTCGTAGTAGCCAGCATTCTGGCCATCTTCGCCAGCTAAATCATCTTAGCCACGGCGGGCGGACTTCTTTGACTCACCCTCGAAGAGGACAAGGCAGGCGGACGTACATCCCTTTTGTAGATCTACTTTCACGAGAATATCCACTCAAAACAACCACAACCGGGGCCCAACCAATCACCGGTGAAATAAGACTTTTTTTTTTCTCTTTTGTTCAATTAATTTAATTTTATGCTATTGTTAAGCTTTCTTTTTTTTCTAGTTGTATATTTTGTGTTCCTTTTTATTATGTTTACTTATTTAAAAATACAAAAATAACAAAATTCGACTATTCTTTCCTTTTCACGGTTGGGCTAGTAAAGGTTCCTTTCGAACTCCTACCCGCCGTAACACCAAGTATTTATTTAATTCAATTAGTCTAATATAAAAACAAGAAAAATGTTTTTTATAACTATTTAGTATATTTGAATCTAAGATAGTCACTAATTAGTGCTCAAAATTTAAGTTGTATTACCAGTTTTAAACAGCTTTGAGTTACAAAAAGAAAGTAAAAAAAAAGGTAAAATATTGAATTGTATATGTACTCTGTACCCCATACTTTTTTCACCGAGGCAGCCATTGGTGAAACCAATATGTCTGGTGGAGCTTGCACTTGAAGATAGAATGATTTGCACTCTTGGACTCCCCAGTCTGTGACCTGGCATGTGTACCTTCCTTCATCTACTAACTTAGCAGCATCTATGCCGAGAATGGCTGTGTATTCTTCTCTTGAGTTTTTAGGAAGGATATGCATCCATAAACCTCTAAAATGGAAATGAATGATTTTTTATTATATTTATGATAATGTTATTTCAATATAAAAGAATATTTTCTTAAAAGGTTGCAAACTTACTGAGTTCTATATTAACAGAGTTATAGATTATCAGGAAAATAGTCAAAGTGACTTAATATTAAGTTAAGATTTTTGTTCAATTGGAGTTCTGGCAATGGTCAGATTCTCCACTCAAGTTGAGTGTTTACGGCTTTAGCGCACTTGCTCAGCCTCCACTGGCTCACTACCAGTGATGCGGCGAGAGAGATGCGCTGGGATCTCTTGAGCTCTGCTCTACCCCTCACACATGGGGGATAGAGTGGGCTCAGGGATCCTCAGGTCGA
>NW_027109182.1:740864-751080 GCF_000696795.3 Halyomorpha halys
TAGTATGTATGAGATTCATTCATCACTATTACCTATTGCCCACAACTGTGTGGCAGATTGTAATATCTATCAATAAATAAATCTAATATCTTTTATCAACAATAAAAAAAAAAAAAAGATTTTTGTTTTTATAAAAACTCTCTTTCAGATTAAACATGATCATAAAATGCTGGAACAAATTTATAACATGCCTTTGCTGTGACAGAGTTTGTTACATACTCTGCAATGAAAACTCTTTTCCAGACTTTGCATTTTTAAATCACTGATTCCCCGATTATTTATAATCCAGAAAATCTTCATATAATCAACTATTTGTCAACTCCAAGTTATATTCTTGTTAACGGTATTAGATTTATCTGTTATTTTCCTATTTAGTTGTTTTCCCTGCACAAAATGTAGTACAAGAGTCGGGGTGAAAAAATGCAGTTATTTCATCGCAATTTTGGATTACTTTAATGAAAACTATGTATAATTACTAGTAAACATTTTTGAGTCTGCCAAGTATAAGTAGGTGGAATAAAAAATGGCAGCTGTTTCAAAACATTAATAAAAATTAATTTTTTATTTGGAGCTTTATATCATTAAAACTATTAACAACACTAGAAAACCTAAGAGAACATCATTTAAAATAGAGTAAACTTGCTAAAATATGAGGCCTAACTAAGTTATTTAGGTTCAATAGTTCTCAAGATATAGCTTTTTAAAAAGCAATATTACATAAAAATGTTGTACAGAACATACTGAATGATCAGTAGTTAGTGAATTTATATTGAAAATCTATATCTCAAAAACCATTTGATGTGCAGACGTCTGTTAGCACTAAAAGTATAGCTAGTTTAATGGGCTATGAAGTAGTTTATTACGTTTATCATCGTTGGAGTAGTTTTAAAGAAATAGAGCTCTGATTGAAAAATGAATTTTTTTAACTTTTAAAACTGCTGCCATTTTTCATTATCCCCTACCTATACTTGGTAGACTCATTAATTTTGACTAGTAATTATACATAGTTTTCATTAAAGTAATAAAAACTTTTAGTGAAATAACTGCCTTTTTTCTTCTCTTGGGCTCATATACTAATGTATTCTAATAATATTTTCTACTGATATTTAATTTTTAAAAAAGTTTTATTTCATTCCGATGTGGTAAAACTATAAAATAATAATAATTGAAAAAATTATACCCTAAGCCTTTAAATGGATCAATGGGAAATCCATCTTTGTACCAGTTGAATTCCATCTGTTGTGAGCCTTGAGCAATGCACGATAAGATTACTTGTTCATTTTCAAAAACTTCCCAGTTGTTAACTTGAATATCCTGAAATTTTTATAAATTATGTTTATTTAAAATGAATAAAAAAAAAAAATAAGCAAAAGAACTCGATATCGAATGTAAAACAAATATAAGATGTCAAATGATAATTATTAAAGTATATGGAGTTTTCTATTATTAAATATTTCATAAATAGATCAACATAATAAATAGATAATGCAAAACATCAATTATTAATTATTATCTTCCTTAAAACTTCTCCAAAATAACAATGATATTTTCCATCACAAAATGGAATTTGTTTATAATATGGAATGACATATCATTAACCCAGCACCACTTCACAATGTTGGCCACTGCCACAGACTTCTCAGGTGCTTAAAACTTGGCCTAATTAGATCTTTTGACGAGAAACATACAAAAAAACATGTTGAACTAGTACTTCTCCATTTTCTGTCTTTTCGCAAACAAAACTTCCTAACATTTGCAGCATGCTACACTACCCCAATATGTTATGTACTTTCATCAGGGATACATTTAGTGAAAACATACTAACCCATCAGGGAAAAACTTAGTTCCACCAACTTCTCAGGTGCTTAAATCTTGGCTTAACCAAGATCCTTCGATGAGAAACAGGCAAATAGTTACAGATTGAACTAGGACTTCTCTCATTTCACAAACAAAACTTCATCCCTACATCTATATATTTGGTGCAGCTCTGATCTGTTGGACTAAGCAACAGCTAGTTTACCGAGCTTTAGCATTAGAGAATCGACTTCTGTAGGAGAGATATCTTGAATAACTGTCCTTAATCAAAGAGACATCTCAAGAGCTCTCCTTAACTGAAGAAACATCTTGAAGAACTCTTCTTCACAAAAGAGACCTTCCAGCTATAATCTCAGCCTCAGGACTTGGCAAGGACACAGACTTTCCTTCTGTAAGCTCGGCCTCAGTGCTGAGACAGTTTGTTTCCTTTCAACCATGCTCTTAGTTAATTCTCTTGTTTTTACATTACTACAAAGGTTAATTTTCAACTCATCAAATCACCTGCACAGTCTAAAAAAAGAGAAACCTTTCAGTGCTGCTTCATCTTTTCTAAAGTATGCAAATAATGATTAAACAGATATTTGAGAAACACAATAACTATGCCTCTTTTCTTGGAGAATTAAAGCTTTAAGATAAATAATGACGAGAAGATAGTTGACCATGAATAATATATATGAGGAGAAGATGGTTGGGGGTGCGGTCAATGAAGAACAGAAATAAGTAAAATACTTATTTATTAGTGCCAACATTTTAGCCTGAATTTCTAGTCTTCATCAGGACTAAGAACAAAAAAAGAAGATAACAAACAATGAATAAAAGCTGTATAGAATGATTAGAAAATTAGAAAATAACTAACATTATAGATTCATTAATAGTGTTAAAAGGCATGAATAGTTCTAATGTTATAAGAAGATGAAGGCTATATGAGAAGAGTAATATTAAAAAGTAAGAGAAAAGAAGAAGTAAGAAAATATTTATGAAAATCTAATTAATAAATATATGTAAAAAATGAAAATTATTAAAGTTAAAGTAATGAAAGAAGTGAGAAATAAAACGTATATATAGATTAATTAAATATGTAAGTAAAATAATATGATATAAAAATATAAAGTTATAAAATGTAAAATAAATAAAGGAATATGAATATTTTAATTTAATAATAATAATTTAAAATTAAATTGTGAAAAACAAAGAGAAAGAAAATATATGTAATTAATGAAATATGTAAGTAAAATACTAGAATAAATAAACAAAATATAAATTTAAGTAAGACTTCACTAACCATGTCCCCAACTATCTTCTTCTCATATATAAGCTAAACAATGCCCTACTTAATTAAATTGTCAGTATTTATAATGTGTACTCAGTAAATTCAAACTATTTGAAATAGAAATCCAGAATCCATATAGATAGTTTTAATGTGTTGGCAGTCAACAGAACGGCCTCAATAGATTTACTTTTTACTTTATTCATATTAACTATGTCTGAAAACATCGAATTGTTCAAAGAATATCTTCTTTGATTTTTTAGCAAGAAAAGAGATTCCTTGTACATTGTTTATTGCTTATTGGACATTCTTCTTCTTTTACTGGCACAATAGGCACATGAAGCTGCCCTTGGCCTGCCCTTGGCCTGCTCAACGGCCGCCAACCTCTATCTTCAGCAAGGGTAACTGGGATCCTCAGTTGGCGCAGATCCCGCCTCACAGCATCTCTCCATTGGCTCTTTGGCCTACCACGTTGCCGCACACCATCCGGAACGTAACTGTACAGTTTATGAGCCATTCTTTCCTTGCTCATCCTCATTACATGGCCTAGCCATTTAAGCCTTTGTATTCTTATGTACGAGGAGATGGTACATTTCTTATAGAGCCCAAAATCTTCACCATTTTTCCTCCTTCGCCAATTACCATTCTCGCATATGGGCCCTAATATTCTCAGAATTACTCTTTCAAACCTGTTGAGCAGGTTAATGCTTTTAATGCTCAGGGTCCAAGTTTCTCCATTGTATGTGACGACTGGCCTTATTAACGTTTTGTACAGGGCGAACTTGGTGGTACGGCTAACAAGTTTGCTTTTGATTAGCCTTACAATGGAGAAATAGGCTCTATTTCCAGCAGCAATTCTGCTTTTAACTTCTTCTTCTTCATCCTGGTTCTCATTGATAATAGAGGCAGGGTAAGAAAAACTTCTTACTACTTCAAAATTATAGGGGCCCATTACAAGACGACTCGGCCTCTGGTCCAGAACAATGGCTTGTTGCCCATTGTTTGGTATTAAACACACACAATCCAAGTGATAATAATTGTTAGTTTACTTATTTATAAAGTTCTTTTCAAGTTAAGGTGAACTATATTATTTAATTGACAAAGTATTATGAATCTTGGAATAGTGATGATTGAAAATGTGTGATAATAATAGGAAGATGAGGGTGAGGTAAAAGAAAAAAACTTAAACAGTCATAAAACTACTTAATATGAGCCAATGTCTAATTAGGGTTAAAATTATGAATCTTACTTTAATTTACAATGGTATTAGTATTTTAAATTAATAAAATATTCAATATACATCATACATGTTACCTCTAGCCTCAGTCCTTGTTCATTTTGCAGAAATACGGGAGATTTTAACAGAAATATCTCACTGATTCTTCGCCTCTCCAACAACTTTTGCTTCACAAGGTGAACCTTACTGAGATCAAGTATGTCACCGAAGAAATGAAAACTCAACTGGCCAGAGTCACTAAGGAGGGCAACGTATCATGAGTTCACAAATTATAAATGGAGATTACAACAATAACTCAAAAAAGTAGTGAGTGATACTCACCTAATGTTGAGGATCTTCAGGTCTTCAAACCGGCTCAGCGAGAAGGGCCTGAAGAACTTCTCGATCTGTAAGGGTCAACTATAAGTAAATACATATGTATATATAGTTGACCATAAAAATTTATATATAAGAAGATGGTCAGGGTTGCGATCAAAAGAGAAACAAAAATAGTTTACAACTATTTATTTTCCAACGTTTCACCCAACTTTGCAGGGCTTCATCAGGGCTGTTCAAAGGTAAAGTTTGAACAGAAGCTTCTGTTCAACCTTTTTTAGCCCTGACGAAACCTTGAACGTCGGAAAATAAATAGTTGTAAACAATTTTTGTTTCTCTTTTGACTGCAACCCTGACCATCTTCTTATATATTGTAATAATTAAAAAATATTAAAAATAAAATAAATGAATTTATAATCGTTTTTTAAACTAATTTCAATTATACAGGAGATAGCTTGGGTTCAAAAAAACTCCTAAAAACTTCAATATTTAACAGATAATATAATTTGATAACATAAGAGACTTTTCTCAGGGCGGGTTACCTGGCAATCAGAACAGACGGCACTTTACTACTAATAAGACTAACTTAATTTCTAGACATTTTACAAACACAATAAATTCTACTTAGAAACAAGACTAACCAATCACACAGCTTCCACTGATAATTGTTGATCTCTTCTCGATGATGCTATCTCCAACTCTCAACAATGGCTTTTTTTTCTTTCCCCTCTCTAGCTGAACGGACGTCTTCTCCCCAAGCTCGCAAAATCAAGAGTCCCCGTTTCCTCTCCTCCATCTTCAACTTTTTACTGCTCGATCCAATAAATAATCGATTGTAGTACAATCGCTCTGCTTTATTTGCGATGTAATTAGTTTATTGATAATTTTCACTTTCCTCCATTTCTTCTTTGAATATTCCTTTTCCATAATTACTGTATAGTAAGAACAAAAGTTGACAAATTTCAATTCATATTATCAAACAAACAACCCAACGAACACTTCGGAAGGACGCGCACCACCATCTATCTCGTTTTGAAAGGCGTCTTTATTTTAGATAATGAAAACTGGTTAGCTTGCTTTTTGATTTAAAATAACAAATGAACAATATACATAAATAAAAACATAATTAAAATAATTTATCTATAAATATCAACTATTTATTAAAAAAAAAGAGGATATTACAATATAAATAAATACATTACTACATTAAAGGGTCAACTATAAATAAATACATTACTATATTAGCTGGCATCATTCCTCTCTTAATACCACAGAAGGATATCTTTATTGATCAACTCATTTAATAAATAAGACCTTTCCAATCTGAAATAAGGATCTATCAATACTTAGAGGTTACATCAAGATGTATATGTTTTTTCATTTAAAAGCAACTGATCCCATTATTTGCTTTAATGGTATACTATAATACCACTTTGAATGCAAAAAAAAAATTGAATATTTGACATCAATCGTTTGTTTTTATCAATGGAACTCAAAATAGGTAGGTTCAAACTATATTTGACCTATATTCCAGTTTTGTCAGAAAAACAAAATACGCATTTCAGTAAGAAAAAAAAGATTAACTTTTAAAGAAGGAGTAATTCTGTCTGGAAGGCGTTCAGAAAAAAACATTTCAAATCCCCCCCCCCCCCCATAGCGAGGTCCTGGAATCAAGAAGGCGCTCCCTTCTTCCCGGATATACCTTAGGATTGTCTCAGCTAGGCATTATAACGGATCTAAATATGCCGCCTTCGCAAATGGGACCAAATATCTTACTTTTCCAGCAATTTATAGTACAAGAGCCGGGAAGAAAAAAAGGCAGATATCTCACCCCAATTTTTGATCACTTTAATGAAAAGTATGTCTATTTACAAGATTAAAAAAAAAAAAAACCGTAGAGGGAAGGTCGAAACAATCTTCCAATAACCTAATACAGCCACTTCCTTAACTGGAAAAGATTTCTCTCAGATTCCCATCTTCCATACCTGGTTTTTCCTTATCCTAAAGCATCCAACAGATTTCGAAAGAGGCACTGCAGTAACAACTGTTTGAGAGAGGAGATCTTTACTTTCGCAACTTACCTGAAGTCTGGGGAATATTTCCAGATATTTGAAAAACTGATCTCCCTAAATAATTAATAACCTCTCTCAATACTGTTTTTAATCTTAATTAAATCTCAAATTTCCGGTTTTCAAATTATTGGGGGGAGGGGCGGAGTTATAACCTCTTTATTTCAAAATAGAAAAATTATATTGATTGATAACATTCTATAAATTTCATTATAGATGTTTTGGGCTGTGTGTAGCTGAGGGACGTAAGCGACTGCCTCATGACTGTAGCGGTGCCGATTCGATTCCGGCCTGGGGAGTCGACTTTTTTTCATTTCTGTGGCGGAAACGAAATGAAAACTTGACCCTCCACCATGGTTCAAATAGATTACCTCTAGATAATCCCCCGGATGTCAGAAATCACCAAGAAGGGAGTCACAAAAAAATCACATATTTATAAACTTTTCTTTTAACTAATTCAATAATTTGTCAGATTTTTTTATCAATACACTTTTTCAGTTTATTGGAAACATGGAAAAAAAAATTGTAACAAGTATGATATTCAATGATTTATTTCCTATTTTTGCTTTTAATCAATAGAAAAATGCTAAGTGATAGATGTTACACAATTTATTTTATTTGTTTTTTTAGATTCCATTCACTGGTTTATGGTTAGTTCTGGATTTAATAAGCTTAAATTTTTAAGTACAATTATAAAATATTGTCAACGCCATGTTTAATAATTGATTTGTAAATAGTATTTACTTAATATTAGTATTTGGTTAAATTACATTTGTTTTTATTTGTAATTTTAATTTATTTGAAAAGAAACATGTGTATTGTTATAATTAAGTGTAAAAGAAACAGTTGCTAAGGATTGTTAAACAATTGCAAAAACGTCGCTTAGCAACAGGCTAAATTTTTTTAAAACATTTATTTATTACTATTTACAACTGTACATTATAATACATTTATTAAATATGATTTAAATTAAATTTTAGTGTTACAGGCGTGTAGAGAAACTAACCATTGGTAGCACTCTAATGACATTTTACATTAGCTGGTCTCGTGGTCATCTTCTTTTCAGGCGCCTCGGAGGATTGTCAGGAATGGAAAAAGATGCAAGATTAGAAACTAGGGAGTTTGAGTGGTTAGAGAGTTTATAATGGAAGGAGTGATATCTGGTTCGGGCTAGATCGGTTACATAGGGAACATTAAGGTCTTTATATATGATTTTGTTTGTGACAAAGTAAGGAGCACTGAGGATTTTACGAAGCATTTTGGATTGTAAGGATTGAATACGAGAGGAATTCGAAGGTTTAGTGGAGCCCCAAAGCTCAACTCCATATGTCCAGATTAGCCTTATTACAGTCATGTAGATCAGTCTTTTGTAATGTGTTGGAAGTTTGGATCGTTTGTCTAGTAAGTGCTGTAATAGTCGAAATCGACGAGCAGTTTCCTGTCTTTTCAGTCTGGTGTGAGGATTCCAGGTTAATCGTTTGTCCAAATGTAGTCCAAGGTAGCGGATCTGTTCGACAGGGGTAAGAGTAACATCATTAAATGAAACTGTAGGGCAGTCGGTAGGTTTACGACGAAGGGTTAAGGTGATTTGATGGGATTTGTTATAATTTATCTTAATCCTCCAATTACGACACCAATCTTCGAGGGCTGTGATATGGGATTGGAGATTTTGGGATATAATTAATGGGTTATTATTAACAGCGAGCACACAATCTAAATTTTAAAATCAGTTCTTGCTAATTATTCGCCTAGTACAATTCATTTCCAGCCCTGCCTGCGTACGTTGTGTTTGTTTGGAAACATTTCTTAGTAGAAGGAAGTACATGGTATCTTATAGCGGAAGGAGGTACATGGTATCTTATAGCAGGAGGTACATGGTGTCTCGTTGGAGAAACAGAAAGAGGTGTCTTTTTTTAGCAGCAGATACATGCCATTCCATATTATAAACAAATTCCAAATTGGGATGGAAAATATTTGTTTTTTTGTGGAGAAGTTTTAAGAAAGTTAATAATTAATAAGTGATGAACCTTTACGTAATCTACTTATTATTTTGATTTATTTATGAAATATTTAATAATCGGCAGCTCCATCTACTTTAATAATTATCATTTGACATCTTATGTTTATTTAGCATTCGACATTGAGTTCTTTTGCTTATTTCTTTTTTTTTTAATTAATATAATATCAACATATTTCAGGATGTTCAAGTTAACAACTGCGAAGTATTTGAAAATGAAGGAGTAATCTTGTCGTCCTTTACTCAAGGCTCACAATGGAATTCAACTGGTACAAAGATGGATATCCCATTGTTCCATTTAAAGCCTTAGGGTACAATTTTTTTTTCAATTATTATTATTTTATGGTTTTACCACATCGAAATAAGATAAAACTTTTTTTAAAAATTAAATATAAGTAGAAAATATTATTATAATCCATTAGTATATGAGCCCAAGAGTAGTAAAAAGGGAGTTATTTCACTTCAATTTTTTATTACTTTAATGAAAACTATGTATAATTACAAGTCAAAATTCTTAATTACAAGTCTACCAAGTATAGGTAGGGGGAATAAAAAATGGTGGCTGTTTCGAAACATTACAAAAAATAAATTTTTCATTTAGAGCTCTATATCTAACCAACAACACCAGAAGACCTTAGAGAACTCCATTTAATGTCGTGTAAATTCGCTAAAATATGAGCTCTAATAGAGATATTTTCGTTCAATAGTTCTCGAGATATAGCTTTATAAAAAGCAACGTTTTATAAAAAAATGCACTGAAAAATCAGTAGTTAGTGAATTTATTTTGAGAAATCTATATCTCAGGAACCATAAGACGTAGAGATGTTTATTATTACTCAAATTAAAGCTAGTTAAATGTACTATAAAGTATTTAATAACGTTTAACTTCGTAGGTGTAGCATTGTTTATAATATTTAACAAAATAAATTCACAAAATGTTAATTTATAGCTGTTCGGATAAAATTTTGGATTTTTAACAAAATTATCTCAAGAACCATAAAACGTACATATGTTTGATAGCACTGAAAATATAGGTAATTTAACATACTATAAAGTATTTCATCTCACGTATCTTTGTAGGAGTAGTAGTTTTTATGATATTCATATAAAATATAAATTTTGCACATGAAATTTTTTTCGAACAATTATAAATTAATTTATTTTAGCAAATATTACAAAAAGTACTACTGCTACGAAGATAAACGTCAGAGACTTCTTTATAGCACATTTAACAAGCTTTAATTTGAGTGGTAATAGACATTTATATGTCGAATGGTTTTTGAGATATAGATATCTCAAAATAACACCAATAAATTAAGAAATGTAAAAAAAAACACACAAAAGTGGACAAGTGCCATAAGGGGAAACAGATAAGAAGAAGTGGTCGTTGCAAGAGTAAGAATAGGACATTCTAAATTAACACACCTCCACTTAATCACAAAAGAGGACCAACCTATATGCCAAACCTGTCAGTCCCCATTATCGATAAAGCATAT
>NW_027109182.1:752140-756237 GCF_000696795.3 Halyomorpha halys
TCCTCAGGGACATCTTAATACAATTTTGGAACTAAAATTATTTAAACACTCAACTTCATGCAAGCTATTCTGCCCAGGTCACGAAAACAATTTATAATTAGTCAACTTTTACATTAAAAACAAAAATTAAAAATCATTTATCACAGTCACTTGTTAAAACTTTATCACAAAAAACAAGGTTGTTTGTTTGTTTTAATATGCTTTCTAGTTGACACAAAAGTTTAATAATATTAAATATAAACAAATAAAATGTAATATATATATTTATAATCTTTACACTTTCTTGAGACTAGTTAATTTTTTTAAAATAAATAATTAAATTTTTATCCATTTTTGTCTCAACACATTTTATTTTTCTTATAAGTCCGACGTTTCGGCCAATCCGGCCATCCTCAGGGACATCTTAATACAATTTTGGAACTAAAATTATTTAAACACTCAACTTCATACAGGCTATTCTACCCAGGTCACAAAAATAATTTCTAATTAGTCAACTTTTACATTAAAAACAAAAATTAAAAATCATTTATCACAGTCACTTGTTACAACAAACAAACAACCTTGTTTTTTGTGATAAAGTTTTAACAAGTGACCGTGATAAATGATTTTTAATT
Organism: Halyomorpha halys; assembly: GCF_000696795.3. Taxonomy (NCBI): domain Eukaryota; kingdom Metazoa; phylum Arthropoda; class Insecta; order Hemiptera; family Pentatomidae; genus Halyomorpha; species Halyomorpha halys. The sequence goes on from NW_027109182.1 coordinate 752,755, forward strand.
TTTGTTTTTAATGTAAAAGTTGACTAATTGGAAATTGTTTTTGTGACCTGGGCAGAATAGCCTGCATGGAGTTGAGTGTTTAAATAATTTTAGTTACAAAATTGTATTAAGATGTCCCTGAGGATGGCCGGATTGGCTGAAACGTCGGACTTTTTCGGAGAAAAATAAAATGTGTTGAGACAAAAATGGATAAAAATTGAATTATTTATTTAAACGTAATATGTATAAAACAAAAGGATCCTTTCTCTAAATAAAGAAATAATAATAAACAAATAAAATAGAAAATTGTGATGCTTAAATATAGAAATTTTAACCTTAGTCTTATAGAATAAACAGCGACAAAAAAAAAAAAAATATTAACTTGCTAATATTATGCAATTAATAGAAAACAAAACACTCGATATATGACATAATAACAAAAGAAAGTCACCTACAGAAGACGGAAGAATAAAGGTATAAGGACATATAGAATAAAAAATAGATAAATTTACGAATCCCTTCTGCCGTCGTCCAAAGGGTGAAGGGCTGGTGACAATTTGAAGGGCGATGGCCGCTGGCAATACTCAACCCCAAAGACGTGGTGATGAGCCGGTGAGGGGTTGAAAGTACCAGAAACCCACAAATCTGGTATCTCAGAAAATTTGGTTTAGACTCCAAAACAATGGTAGGGGCCGGTGGAGAATCGAATCTCCGCTTGGTATATAAAGGTTTACAAATTAACATATGTAATCCCTCAAAAAACATGGAGTGACTGTCTAGGAATCCCCAACACCTTGTCTGGATGTTTAATACAGTGAAGTCTCAGTTATACGAATATGAGGGGGTACCAAAAATTCTTCGTATAATTGAATATTTCGTGTAAGTGAATACACAATACATATTATGTATGTATATTTTTGATACTTTTTTCTCGTAATTAGTAGGTACATATACGTATGTTGTATGCAGCTGAAAGAAAAACAAAGTAAAGTGAAAAAACATTTATTTATTGTATACAAATTTAATTGATCTTTAATCCAAATTTTTTAATTTTTGACGAAAAAATTGTGTTATGTTTGTTTCATCTTGCTTTTGGCTGAATACATCATTCTATTTATTATTTCTAATTTATGGTTTTACCACATCGAAATAAGATAGAACTTTTTTAAAAATTAAATATCAGTAGAAAATATCATTAGAATCCATTAGTATATGAGCCCAAGAGGAGAAAAAAGGCAGTTATTTCAATTCAATTTTTTATTAATTTAATGAAAACTATGTTTAATTACTATTCAAAATTAATGAGTCAACAAGTATAGGTAGGGGGAATACAAAATGGTGGCTGTTTCGAAACATTACAAAAAATTAATTTTTCATTTAGAGCTCTATATCTTTATAACTTCCAACAACACTAGAAGTCCTTAGAGAACACCATTTAAAGTCGTGTAAATTCGTTAAAATATGAGCTCTAATAGAGCTATTTACCTTCAATAGTTCTCGAGATATAGCTTTAGTAAAGCTAAAACTAAAGTAAAGTGAAAAAACATTTATTTATTGTATAAAAATTTAATTGATCTTTAATCCGAATTTTTTAATTTTTGACAAAAAAATTGTGTTATGTTTGTTTCATGTTGGTTTTGGCTGAATACATCATTCTTTCGCATTCTGTTAAGGTGTTAAATTCCTTCTCGCTAATTTATTTCCCATATATAAAACGTTTTACATCTTCAAATGCTTCAAGAGCTTCTGCAAAAATGGAAGAGGCAAAGGATCTTCGTCATCTGAATCGGAATAGTCCGAGCTTATTATTTTATACATTAAGTAGTAGAATATAAACATAAAGAGTCATTGGGACAGGATGTTATTCGCGGAAAAAAGTTGTTTACTGTTTCGTTTTTCACGGTATTTTTGGTCCTTTGTCTTGCCACGGAATAAAAAAAAATTCGTAGAACTGAATAAAATTTACTAATATGCCCATAAAGCAGGTCTAAACTTTCCTTCGTATAACTAAGTTTCGTATAAATGTATAATAACATACACACAATTCAGGGGTTTTTGCAGGGGATTGAGAAATTCTTCGCATAACTGAATGTTTCGTATAAGTGAGTTTTATATAAGTGAGACTTCACTGTAGTTCCTCATTCTGAACTGTCATTAGAACGATGTCTTCTTGAACCCACAACAGTCATATACAATGAAAGCCCACCTCAATATCAATTATTTTAGCCAGATAACTACAAGCAGTTGTTTTAATTACAAAAAGAAAAAAAAAACAAAATACAAAATAATACATCTGGTTAAAAACTTAACTGAGAAGGTGATTAAAAAAAAAAATTAAAAATAAACCTTTGTTTGGGCTTTAAAGCACACAGTTTACATTTTTCACTTAAAAAAAAAAACCATTTAACTATGAATGTTGGTTTTAGGTTTAAAATATAAAGGAATACAAAGATCAGAAATAAATATTATAAAAATATTAGTTATTAAAAATAGAGAAAAGGAAAAGAAGAAGAAATTACAGTTGACTACTCCTGGCTTCCTACAGCCAGGGGCTTCATAACATGATTCCCAGACACCTCCTGGTTCTGACAGCAAAATGGGAACCGAGTTTGAAGTCAACCACAGGGTTTTATCTCTACATCTCGAGCAGTCGAGTGGTATATTAATGAATTATATATCACTGCTTAGTAATTAAATAATTGCAGTATGTTACAATTAATCCAATCTAATTTTCGTTTGTAAATATGTCAAAAAAAAATTGTTTATCTAAGTGCAATATAACCTTTGTTGATTGTAACTATGTGTCAATTGGAAACTGTTGATTAGAAATATTTTTATTTGTAGAACTGGATAATGGGAAGCGGAGTCCGAAACGTTGTTCAAATGCTAACAAAACAAAGAAGTCAATAAAGGGTGTAAATGGATTCCTCAAAATAAATATGTTTTAACTCTTTTAACAAAAATACTTATCACCATCGAGCAATCGTAGAATCGCTCTGGAGTGATTCTGTTTAAACTAAAACTGAAAATTTGAGATGAATTAAAATAACGTAAGAGACATTAGATGCAGAAAGAAGTTTAATCGAATATTTTTTACAAAGAAGGGGAGAATCTAATTTGACAGTGAGTATTCGAACTATCTGTTGCTTTAAATAATGAAGAAAATGGTCAGGGTTGCGATAAAAAAAAGAGCGAAAATTGATAATAATTGATTTTCTCACGTTTCGCCCCACTTTGTAAAGCTTTATCAGGGCTAAAAAGAAACAACTAAAAGCATATTTACTATGTCTAAATAAGATACAAAGAGGTAAAAAAAGTCGGGTTATAATTATGTAAAAAGAAGTGAGAAGAAAATTATATACAAATAAAAGAAAAGAAGAAATAAAGTAACAATGATAAGAATAAAAAAAAAATCTAAAACTATAGGGTTGGAAAATAACCTTGCGGTTTTTGTATTCATGTTTTGTTTATGCTGGTGTTCCTCAAGGTAGTATTCTCGGTCCC
>NW_027109182.1:756969-759831 GCF_000696795.3 Halyomorpha halys
TATCATATAATATGTCATTATGATCAAATTTACTGGTTGTATTTTTTTATACAATTGTAAATATCAACAAATAAATACAATAAAAAAAATAAAAAAATGTTTTGTTTATAATACGTCATATTTTTCTGATGCAATTAATCTTAACAGAGGATTATTTATCATATTTGTAATATGTAAGCAGTTATGTCTGTTGACACTTGTTAAGATAAGGTCAGTATTGTGTTTGTAATCCAGCTGAGAAGATGGGCGGTGATATCGTGCATTATAGGCATATTTTGCTTTATTACTTAAAAAAAAAAAGAAAGCGAGTTGCAGAGGAACATACAAAAATATGCGGGGTCTGTGGGTATCATGCCTTAACAAAGCGCACGTGCTAAAATTGGTTCGCCAAGTTTCGAGCAGGGAATTTTGAAATAAACGACGCACCGCGACCTTGTCGCTCACAAGAAATGGAATTCATTGATGTTGAGGCGATGGTCGATCAAAATCCATCCCAATCAGTGCGAGACATCGCAGAGGTCCTGGACGTATCACATACAAGCGCAAGTTAAGGAACCAGTATTATAAATTTAAACTGCCCCTTGCCCAACTGTAGGTTCAGTCATTTTAGACATATGGTTCCATGTGTTCACATTTCATTACAAAAGAAACTCAATAAAAACAACTACGTCCCCATACGGCCCTTGAGACCATTCTAACAGCCCTTTCAAGTCCTTAGTATCCTATATCAAAAAGCAAGGGCCTGACACTTAGGCAGGTACATGCTGTCATCTAACAATGGACTTGCATGAGTCAAACAATTTTATGGTTAACATATGTAAGTCAGTGCACAAAAGTCTTAGGACATGGCGTCTTTCTTAGAAATCAGACCTCCCAACTTCTCGCCACGCCTTTTCCCCCCTTCCAAATATTTACTTCTCAAATTTCATAGGCTCTCTACTCCCCACCTAGTCTCCTAAGATTATCCGATTGGTCAAAACCCCTTCTCCTATTTCATTATTCTTCCTATCCCCTCTTCTCCAGAGTACATATATATTTTCCAGCTCTGACTAGCTAAGGCAGATAGATATTTGTAATCATTAAACTATGTTGTGCTTGTAATTTGTAAAGAATGAAGTCAATTTAGTCTTCACTGATTTTTGTGTAAGGTAATTCGCAGAAAATCATTTGCAGAAGCTCAGCTACGTTTCTAGGCTTGATGTTTGGGTCCCCCCTCTCTGTCCGAAGCCAACTAGGCAACACGCATTTGCGTTTCATAGCGGAAAACGAACCATTTCTTAAAATACTTGTGACAGGGAATGAAAAGTGGATTGTCTACGATAATCTGGTGCGAACAAAATCTTGGAGACCCAGCAACAAACCACCTGAAACCACATCTAAAGCGGGATTGCATCCAAAGAAGATAATGCTTTCTGTATGGTGGGATTTCAACGGTGCGATTTTTTATGAGCTGTTGCCACAAGGTGAATCGATCGATTCCACTCTATACTGCTCACAATTAACAAAACTGGATGAATCGATTCGAAGAAAACGGCCAGAACTGGAAAATCGAAAGGGTGTCGTCTTCCATCATGACAACGCTAATCCCCACACTGCGCTAGTCACCCGAAATAAATTGTTAGCCCTTGAATGGATCTTTTGCCCCACCCTCACTATTCACCAGACCTTGTTCCCAGTAAGTATCACTTCTTCTGAACTCTACAAAATTAAGTGGAAAACGGACGAATTGGGTGTCAGGGAGCACATTTTCCCTAATAAACCACAGACATTTTATGAACATGGGATTATTCAGCTGTTGGAGAGATGTGGTAAGGTATTCGAAAATAATGGACATTACATTGTAAATTAAAATAAATATTATGTGCAAAATATACTTAGTTTTCTTTCGCCCCAAAAAAAACCGAAAGAACTTATTTGCCAACCCTAATTGAGGTCAAAAATGTACAAGAAATGCAACAACAGAAAATTAGATATGAGAAAACAAAATTTAACACACTAAAACAATGAAAATAATGAAGTAAGTTGAGATTAAATAAAGGCCGAAAAACAACAAAATTAATAATAATAATAATAAATGAGTAAAGAAACAAATCAGGATCACTCTCCTTTTCAAGAGACTGGCAAAAATCTGAAGCGTAGAGGAGAGGAGGGGAGGTTACCGTTAAACGTTTTTGTGTCTATTTTTCCCTCCTGGAGCTCGAAAAAGTGGGCCGAAACGTCGGTAAATAAATAGATGTTAACCATTTTGTTCTTTTTTGACGGCAACCCTGATTATCTTCTTCAATATTTGAAATTATAAGGTCAATTATTAATAAATATAATATCTCTTGCTTTATTGTTTTTTTTTTTTTTTTTTTATCATTTTGATAATAGAATATTTACATAAAAGTGGAAAAATTGTTTGTTCATTAAATGGAATAAAAAAAAAATGTTTGTTAAAAATATAAATTTTATATGCTATCTCAATATAAATAGTCTTTTTAAAAAGCCTTTGTGTTGAACTCTACCAATAATAACCTTAATTGATATTTATATTTTATAATAATTTATGTACATATATATCTAAATGATATAATTTTTATTTATGTATTTACCTGTTTCTCCAAATAATGGTTCAGTGTCCTCCCTGGGTGTTGAACCGATAAAGATGTAATATTGTCTATGCCCAGAGTCATAATATAGCGCCACCTATCTGCAACATTAAAAAAACAATTAGATATAATTGTCTTATAAGATAGACTACAAATAAAACAGAAATTATTAAATGAAATTGGTCTTTGTTTAGTCGCAACTGAGAGCTGTTAGGAGGTTAAAGGTGTTTGTTGTTATTTTTTAAAATAAACAATATCAAAGTTTATCATT
>NW_027109182.1:759929-776597 GCF_000696795.3 Halyomorpha halys
ATCCCAGTGCAATGGCTGAAACCACTTGTACGTCCGCCATGCTTGCCTCTCTGAATAACACTGACATGTGGATGGTCCGCTCTTTGTTTACCGTACATCTGTACAAACCTCCGAGTGGCCAACATGTGGATCCGCCTTTACGAAGGCTAGCCCTAAGTTCTTGTAGGATGGAAACTTCGTTCTACAGGGTACTAGTCTGTAAGCGCGAAGGAGGAATACAAGTCCTGACTGGGTGCTAGCCGTCGGGCCTTACGATAGTATTGAAGGTGTAGGAAAGAGGACCATTAGGGAACAAGCATATTGATAGATACTTGTACTATTTGTGTTGGTAGATACTTGCACTATTACTACATAAGATACATTTATTCAATAATAAATCATTCTGTTTAAAGAAAATTAAAAATAAATCAAAGTAAGTATAATAATTAATTAAATATCGATGTTAGAAAATAAAGCAAATACGATAATCCAGAGATGGGTACAAATTACCTATAGTTGAAACTAATGGATACGATATATTTTTATCAATGGTTCATTCATGAATAAGGGTCGTATCCATGGCAACTTTAACTATTAATTTCATGTACAGCTAATTTTTACCCATCTCTAGGAGAATCTGATATATTTAGATTTAACTAGGGGATACGGTTTTTTTTAAAAGAATATTTAGTATATTTTTATTGAAAGATAAAGATCTCTCCTATAAAGTTAATGTAATGTAGTGAAACGTGAAGTAGAGATGTAGAGATGTATCTTGAGTGACTGCGGAATACATAACTAACAGCTAAGCCAGGCATTGAAGCAACAGAAGCTGGCTGAAATCCAGCGCTCTGACATAACTACGGTAAGGGGGATATGAATGGAGTGGTTTCGCTTTGCCAAACTCATTCATCTCAAGCTATTGTTTCAAAATACTATAATTTCAATATTTATATCTTAATGATAATTATAAATTATTCTTATTGGAAAAAGGGTAATCGTATGAAGTAGATTGTAGGAAGATATTGTAGCGCCTGATAATAAAGGTATCGAAACAGGAGAAGAAAACTGTTTAGTGTTAAATTTTTTAAAAGTTTTATCCCATGTTTCATAGCTTCGTCAGAGTTAAATAAAAAACAAGATACAAACATTGTAATAAGTGACAGAATATTAGAATAAATATATTCTAATCTATAAATATAATAATATAAATATTCTATTATTTATATTCACCTTGTAACACTTACAACTATAGTTGTTCAAGATTTTATTACATTTTTGCCTATTTTATCACTAATAATCTCCAACGATCTACGATCTATATACCAACTTAATGTTAACACCTTGTCTACGATATTTTCAACTCTAATGTTATTATTCCTCATAGTCTTACTACCTACTATTTATATATATATTGTTCTAATTTTCTCTTTGTTAATTATATCACTATTCCTCCCATTTTCCAAAATTTCTTTTCTTATTCGATAATTTTATTTAAATTTTATCAATGTATTTATATAAAAATGTTGTGTCTCTCTCTATACTCTATATATTTTGTATGTAATGTCTTATATATGTACTTCTACAATTGCCTATTATAATATTTGAAAAGAGATAAGATGATTCTGTCAGTTAAGTTATATATATGTATATATAATTAATTATAATATATGTATATCTAACCCTTTCTGAAGGTTAGCAAAGTAGTGAGGAAACCTATACCTGCCGTTTGCCTTCTAGCCTAACTTTTCAGTCTTTTTTCAATCAGGACCTTTTCTTTCTCTTGATCTGTTATTATTATTAACTTCTTAATTTTCCTTTTTACTTGTTATCGCACCTTGCCTCTGCCATATTTACTTCCCGTGTCTCTTTATCACTTACACCTACCTCCTTATAGTACAAGAGCCGGGAAGAAAAAAAGGCTGTTATCTCTTCAAAAACTTAAAAAAAGACATTATATAAAGGCACAACTCTATATCTTAAAAACTACCAACAACACTAGAAAATCTAAAAGAACATTATTTAAAGAGGAGTAAATTTGCTGAAATATTAGCCTTAATATATGTCCAATTGTTTTCGAGATATAGCCATTTAAAAAGCAACATTTCATAAAAATGTACTGAAATATCTGTAGTTAGTGAATCTATTTTGAGAAAATTATATCTCAAGGAAGTATGTGACGTACAGATGTCTTCTATTAGCACTCAAATTAAAGCTAGTTTAATGTACTATCAAGTAGTTTATGATCATTACCTTCGTAGGAACAGTAGTTTTCATCATATTTGCTGAAATTAAATTGATTTATTGTTGTTCGGACAATAAGTTTGATTTATGAAAAACTTTATTTCAGAAACCATTGGACGTACAGATGCACTACTGATCATTCAGTACTTTCTGTACAACATTTTTATGAAAAATTGCTTAAAAAAAGCTAAATTTCGAGAACTATTGAAGGTAAATAGCTCTATTAGGGCTTACAGTTTGGCAAATTTACTCTACTTTAAATGATGTTCTCTTATATTTTCGATTGTTATTGGTAATTTTAAAGATATAGAGCTCCGAATGAAAAATTAATTATATTTAACGTTTTAAAAAAGCTGCCATTTTTTATTCCCCCTACGAATACCAGACTCATCAATTTTGACTGGTAACTATAAATACTTTTTTTGAAGTAATCAAAAATTGGGTTAAATAACTAAATTTTTTCTCCTTTTTGGCTCTTGTACTATTACCATATTTTTTCTATTTTTAATAAGTATTTTTCAACAATTTAATAATCTATAATTATGAGAGATAGTTGACCGTGGATGATGAATGAGGAGAAGTGAGAGTTTCGGCTAGAGTTTTTAGCTTCTTCAGGGCTAAACGTTGGCACATTAAGAATAGGTTAATCGAACTTATTTGTGTTTTTCATTGACCGCACCCCCAACCATCTTCTCCTCATTTAATAATCTAGTTCTTTATTTATCATTCCATAACACCTGGCTGTATTAATTAGTAATTAGTGTTCTATCCACTTCAAAGTTTATTATTTTCTATATAAAAATTATTTGAATACTTTTTATATATATTTATTCTAATATTCTGTCACTTCTTACAATTCTTGTATCTTGTTTTTCATTTAGCCCTACCGAAGCTGTGTAAAGTGGGACGAAACTTTGATTAACATAAAATAGTTTTTCTAATATTCCGTACCTTTGTTAACTACCACTGTACTATCTTCCTACAATATAAATTATTCTTTTATTTATAATCTTTAAATTTCTTCCTTGAGACTGGCAATTTTTTTACTAAATAATTCAAAAATACTATCCAAATTATAGTCTCAAAACATTTATTTCATTTACACGTCCAACGTTTCGGCCAAATCGGCCATCTTCAGGGACGATCTATTACAAAAAGTTTCCATTATTTGTATGATCCTACAATCAATTCAATTATTTAACATTATTATTTATGTAATTATGATAAATAATTTTTTAAATGCTTGAACTGAGTAAAGGTAGGTTACAAGTGAGGTTGTAATAAAAGTGAATAAAGAGTGGTAAAAGAGAAATAATTTGACTGTGATTTTTAATGTATTTTTGACATATTAGGTAATTAAACAAATGTGAGATATACTGATTAACAAAAAATAAGTTTACCTAATGGTTTTAATGTTGTTCATAGATATAAATGTTTTGACCTGGGCAGAATGGCCTGTATGGAGTTTTTTTAAAATGGTTAAATGATATGTCTCATAGTAAATTAAGGTAAGGTAAATTATAAATAATAATGTTAAATAATTGAATTGATTGTAGGATCATACAAATAATGGAAACTTTTTGTAATAGATCGTCCCTGAAGATGGCCGATTTGGCCGAAACGTTGGGCGTGTAAATGAAATAAATGTTTTGAGACTATAATTTGGATAGTATTTTTGAATTATTTAGTAATAAATTATTCTGTTTAAAAAATACCTGCCAAAAAAAAAAAAGTCAGAACACTTTCTCGCTATTTTTAAATTTAGAGGTGTGCCGAGGAAAATACGTTTACGTATGTGATTACAAAATTAGCCAACGAATTCTGATAATATATTTTTTATCAACCTTCGCAATTCCAATAAGCTCTAACTGAATGTGGGACGTAGCAGATTAAATTCACATTCAAAAATGTTCTGAGTAATTTGCAGTGATGCAATATTGGTTTTGGAGCAACTGTATTTGATTGATATTAGTTCAAAAAGGTACAGTCACACCTTAGCCCAGACGATCTGGGAACAATAAGTGAAATTCTCGGGGGTCGTCGCTCGCTAAAGTACCACTTATGGTTAATGGGGTTAATTGGAGACCAACCTATGTTAGTGGAGGAGAACGGCTCAGAACTCAATTATGCTCAAATAAAACTTACAAAAATACTTAGTAATACTTACCTAATAGCTAAGAGCTTAAAATTGTTGATAAATAATCATTAATCACAAACTGTTTTAAAATATATAGTTCTCGAAATAAATAATACACATGAAAAAAAGAAGGCATGGAATATGGAGCAAAAAATATAATGTTTTTACTGGAAGATCGCTGATTGACCGTTCTAATAATAAATGGAAGCAGGTCTGGGGGCGGAATGGAAGAAGGTCCGGGGGCGGAATGGAAGAAGGTCCGGGGGTGGAATGGAAGTTGTCCGAGGGCGGTCAGAGAAAAACTCAAATAGTGATTAAACTATGCATAAAAAAAACATGTTCTCAATAATTTGCCGATACGAATTATTGGTTTTGGAGCAACTATATTTGACTGATATTATTTCAAAAAAGGTATAGTCACATCTTAGTCTAGACAAACTTGTAACATTAAGTGAAATTCAACAAAAAGTTAAAATTTAACTAGTTTAACTGAATCATGTTAAACAGATTCGCTACTTAAGACTCCATTTTAACAAAACACTTACTTGGAATCCACATACAAGACTGAAACGACAAGAAACTCGTAGATTCCGATTGCTACAACACTTACTTGACAAACACTCTAAACTTCCCATTCACTACAAAAAACTATTATACACTATGATTATCAGACCAATTTGAACAAATGGAATTGAGTTCTGGGGCTCTATTAAACCATAAAATTCCTCCCGTATCCAAATCCTTACAATCAAGAATCCTTCCTAAAATCCTTGAGGTTTCTTATTACGTCACAAATGAACTCGTCCATAAAGATCGTAACATCCCTTTCGTTGGAGATTTGACCCCAAAACAGATATGCGTCATTTCATTACAACCTCCTTACCTATTCTAATCCATTAGCTCTTAATCTCTCCTCCTTAGCAATGCCCGATAATCCTTCGAAGCGTCTGAAAAGAAGATGGTCTCAAAACCTTCTAATTTAAATTAATCTTTAGTTGGTTCCTTTTCAAGACTATCAAATGTCCGAAAGTTTCCTTAAATTCACTTATTTTATTTTGCATTTATACAGTTGTAAATTTCAATAAATAAATTTAAAAAAAAGAAGTTTGAAATCAGGCATGAACTTACCTCCTTCAATCCTTTGACTACTGCCGCAGTCGCAAGGGGATATGTCATTTCCACTTATCCTACACCGGATCAAGCAGTCGTCATCCTGGCAACCTTAAAAAAAATATATAAATAAATATTTGTCGATTTTTATAGATAAAATATACTTATAGCAGTCGATTAATCTTAAAACGTGATTATTAAAATAAATTAAATTAATCTGTCTGACGAGTATTTTTTAAGAAGGTTTTTTGGTTCAGATATGATTAATTCAAGAGGTTTGTTGGTTCAGATCTGATTTGTTGAAGAAGTTTTTTGGTTTTCATCCTTTTTTTTCAAGAAGATTTTTGGTTCAGTTCAGAGAAACTTAGATCGCAGCGTAGTGGTTGCTACTGAATGTATTTTATATATTCTCTAAAGGAATTGGAGAGGGAAACTGATAAGACCGGAAAAAGTGGCAAAGCCTTTTATAAACGATAAAATATTTTATAAAATGGTTAAATATAAAATAAAAAAAGATCGTAATGTTTGCAAGTTGTAATGTAGTACAATATTTGCGTTCTCTACGTCCCCTTTTAATAACGATTGTTGTTCTGAGCGCTCAGAAACAAAGATACAAAAAATTAATGATGCCTCTGTGTCCAAAAGGCATCTATCCTTTGTAAAAATTGACTCCCAGAAGCAATTATCTTAACAATAGGCATCGTGATATGATGTCAAACAGGAAAAACAAATATTAACAATACAGTTTCATTTTGGAATTTTATTAACAATTTAAAATAATTGGAATTTCATTCAAAGAAACCAGTGGGTGGCATTATCTGTTATTAAATTTTAGATTATTTCAACAAAATATTGTATTAATTACTTTATAACAGGAACAATAATGAACATCGGCAATGATTATTCATATGATCTAAAAATAATGAACTTGAAAAAAGGCGATGAACATAAATTTGGATATTTTTGGCTTCTTTTGTGTGTTGTAAACGATCATAGTTATTTAACTTATTAGGAAATCTTTGTTTTGTTTTTTTGTATTATGTAAGCAAATGAAGTACTGATGTACTTAAATATTAAATTTAAGAAAATAGCAAAAGAACACACATCAAAGAAGAAAGTGATAATACAAAAAATAATAAACATATTTGTAATGTGTATCAACGTTTCGGCCTTCATCAGTAGTGAACAAAACAAGATAAAATCCTGAAATTTATTTTGTATGCAAACATTTTTATGTGCTTAAAGCTTGAGAAATGAATGAAAGAATAATGTATATCTGTTGAAGCAACATAAAAAAAAGTGGTTTTATTTTATTATTTAATTATTATTATTCTTATGGAAGACTGTTCTAACAATCGAGATGACATTTTAAGCAAAATCATTTTATGAAAAATATGGGTAAATTTTATGTAACAATTCACAATTAACTTTGGTATGTATTTTAATAATAAAATAAATAAATATTTAAACCAAAATACATTTTGAAATAAATCTATTACATGCCTGAACTGAGTTTGTATGGAAGGTTAACAATGGTGTGTTGATAAGAAAGTGATAGTGTTAAGTTGAACTGCAATTAAAATATTTAAAAATTAACTAAATTGTAATAAAATAGGTTAATAGACATAAGCTAAGGTAAGCTTATTAGTGAATTAATATGTTTCCCTATTGTTTTATTGTTTCATAGGATGATTGGATTGGAATAAATGATCTAGGCAGAATATCCTGCAAAAAGTTTTTAAATTATCGAACGACCCTACTAATGCATTACAAACACTACAGACACACATAACACACATTGAAGAATGGTGTTGAAATTTGGGAATCAAAATAAATCCTGACAAATTCCACCAGATCACCTTTACTCTCTACTTGACAAGAGACTTATCGACACACAAGACTAAAACGACAAGAAACTGTTCGTAGATTTCAATTGCTACAACACTTACTTGACAAACGCTCTAAACTTTCCATTCACTAAAAAAAATTATTATACACTATGATGATTGAGCTCTGGGGCTCTATCAAATTCCTCTCGCATCCAATCTTTACAATCCAAAATCCTACGTAAAATCCTTGATGCTCCTTATTACGTCACAAATAAACTCATCCACAAAGACCTTAACATCCCATTCGTTGCAGATTTGGCCCAAAACAGAAATGCGTCTTTTCATTCCAAACCCCTTACCCATCCTAACCTTTGTTCTTAATCTCTCATCCTTAACAAAACCTTCTAATTTAAAAACAAATTTGATCCTTTTTTCTCAACTTTATTGTTTTTAAAACCTTTCAACGTTTCGACCCTCTGGTAATTTTCAAGGATACCTTTACTTTGATGTAATTTTCTCTTATAAAATTCTTAAACAACTTCTTAAATTAAAACAATTCTTAAACTTTCTTTTAAAACTTTAAACAGAACCTACCTTCAGGCTGTTGAAGGTAGGTTCTGTTTAAAGTTTTAAAAGAAAGTTTAAGAATTGTTTTAATTTAAGAAGTTGTTTAAGAATTTTAAAAGAGAAAATTACATCAAAGTAAAGGTATCCTTGAAAATTACCTGAGGGTCGAAACGTTGGAAGGTTTTAAAAACAATAAAGTTGAGAAAAAAAGGATCAAATTTGTTTTTAAATAAACTAAACCACTCTCAAACAAGAATATATTAATAAAAATTAATCTTCTAATTTAAATTAATGCTTGAAGTTCCACCAATGGGTGGTTCCTTCCCAAAATTTTGAAGTGTAAATGAAACATTCTACATATTTACTTATTGCATTTATTATTTTGTACAGTTGTAAATTACATAAAATAAAAAAAATAATCGGATATGAGGTGTAAATCTATATTTAAGATTTGTTAAACTATTATAATAATGTTCTTTGTTAAAACCAATATAAAATAAGAGCTGATATTTGTTATATTGTGCTTGAGGATTGCCGAATCGGCCGAAACATTGGACTTTTAAAAAAATAATAGTGTTGAGACTTAACCTAAATTTAAATAATAAATAAATTAGATTGGTGAAAGATAGTCCGAGTGGCGGTCAATAAACGTATCGAAATAGTAAAAGAAAACTATTTATTGATAACTAACGTTTCGCCCCACTTTGTTATGCTTCATCAGGGCTGAGAGATTTTCTAATAAGGTAAATTATTCTGTTCGAATACAACACACACAAGAAGCCCAAAATATCCTCATTTATGTTAATCGCGTTTTTTTCAAGTTCATTATTGTTAGATCGTATGAATAATTGCTGATGTTCATTATTGTTCATGTTAGAGAGTAATTAATACAATATTTTGAATGAAATAATCTAAAATTTAATAACAGAAATTGGTACCCCCTGGTTTCTTTGAATGAAATTCCAACGAGCTTAAATTGTTAATAAAATTCCAACGAGATTCAAAAATGAAATTGTATAGCAGAACTTTTCAGCTACCAACCTGTTGGCACCCTAGTTTTTGTTACTATTTTTATATCTTTATTGACCGCCTCAAGGATAGTCCTTCTACAATCTACTTCATATGGTCAACTATCTTCTTCCAATATGAATAAATAAATTATTTTATTCATTTGAGTAAATGTAAAAAGTCAACATTTAATGTTTATGATTTTTTTTTATATTAAGAAATGCTTCCTCCGAAACGCTAAGGATAATAAAACAATTTTTTTTCTTCCTAACGATCGTAGTCCCTAACAAAACAAAGGACCCTTTACCATCCAGGATATTGGACCCAAACTATATTCACTTTGTGTATGACACTAAAGGGCTGGGCTAGGCAAGGTAGAGAGGCAAGCCTTTACTATGGTCAGCTTTTTCATCTTCAATAAACTGTGGATATTATTTATATTTTGAAAATTCAAGAACTAATTCCATATTGTTATTATAGTTTTTTATTTTTCTATAATGTCTGATTTTCATGGTTGAATTTTTTTTTCAATGAGTTTCTCGATCGACTATCGCCCATACCATAACATCGCACATAAGAGATGAACCCTTGCAGAGCTGTTGAGATCTAACTGCCTCAGGCTACTAAAGTCCTTAAGGATAATTACTTAAGGCTGGTTCGGACGGCAAAATGTCTAAATAGCCAACCAATATATTTAATTGTAAATTAAAAATAATAATTTGTAAAATAATTAAAAACCAACATTTCATAAAAAAATGTACTGAAGGATCAGTAGTAAGTAAATTTATTTCGAGAAATCTATATCTCAAAAACAGATGTTTATTAACACTCAATTAAAGCTAGTTTAATGTAGTATAAAATAATTTAATTCGTTTATCTTTGTAGGAGAAGTAATAAATTTATATTCATATGCCAATATCATAAAAATTACTACTTCTACAAAAATACGTGTCATATACTAATTTCTAGAAAAGTTAATTTCCTTCATTTTGAGTGCTATGTACGTCACATCGTTCCAGAGATAATTTGTTTTCAAAAATCAAACATTTTATCCGAGCATATAAAAATTAACATTTCGTGAATTTATTTTGTCAGATATTATAAAAACTACAACTCCTATAAAGATAAACGTTATAAGCTATTTTATAGTAAATTTAACTATCTTCAATTTGAGTGCTGGCAGACATCTGTACGCCGAATGGTTTGTGAGAAATGTTTTTTCATAAATCAATCTTATTGTTCGAACAACTATAAATCAGTGTATTTTAGAGCATATCGTAAAAAATAATACTCCTACAAAGACAAATGTAATACAATTCTTTATAGTTCATTAAACTAGCTTTAATTTGAGTGCTAATAGACATCTTTACCTCGAATGGTTGTTGAAATATAGATTTTTCAAAATAAATTCACTAACTACTGATCTTTCAGTACATTTTTTATGAACTGTTACTTTTTAAAAATCTTACTTTAATGAAAATTATGTATAATTACTAGTCAAAATTGAGCGTCTGCTATGTGTAGCTAGGGGGAATAAAAAATGACCGTTCATGGGTTGTAGCTATACAAAGTTTAATTTATTTTTGTAATAAATAATTTCTTCCCGCTATTGTGTATAATGGCGTTTAGTTTTTGCCTATTTTTAATATTTCCTTTAATATTCTAACATTATTTCCTTTAAAATTTTTTCAAATGTAGCAAACTCTAACTGTGAATCCCCACTATATGACTTCCTGTCAACAGTTCACTTCCAGTCCGTTAAGTACTTTTCCTATCTCGTTCATTATCTTCGTTTGCTCTTATCCCCCTTTTCCCGTCTTTTAGATTGTATTTTTTTTTTTTATTTGTTTTTTTTTTCCGTTTCCATTAATTGTCTAACACCTTTTAGTATTCTTATTTAATTTTTACGTTTCACTGTTCCGACTATTACTCATACACCCACAGACCCCGCATATTTTTGTATGTTTCTCTGCAACTCGCTTTCTTTTTTTTTTTTTTTTTGAAGTAATAAAGTAAAATATGCCTATAATGCACGATATCACCTATTTTTACGATAACCCCTAACCATCTTCTCAGCTGGATTACAAACACAATACTGACCTAATCTTAACAAGTGTCAACAGACATAACTGTTTACATATTACAAATAGGATAAATAATCCTCTGTTAAGATTAATTGCATCAGAAAAATATGACGTATTATAAACAAAACATTTTTTTATTTTTTTTTATTGTATTTATTTGTTGATATTTAAACTGTATAAAAAAATACAACCAGTAAATTTGATCATAATGACATATGATATGATACAGGAAGCAGAGAAACTACCCAGTAGTAGAACTCTAAAACAGTTTACAATATAAGGTCACGAGGCCATCTTCTTTTCAGGCGCCTTGGAGGATTGCCAGGAATGGAAGAGGAAGCAAGGTTAGAAACGAGTGGGTTTGGGTGGTTAGGGAGTTTATTATGGAAGGAATAATATCGGGTTTGGGCATATCGGTTACATAAGGAACATTTAGGTCTTTTTGGATGGTTTTATTAGTAACAAAATAAGGAGCATTGAGGATTTTACGAAGGATTTTGGATTGTAAAGATTGGATACGAGAGGAATTCGAAGATTTAGTGGAGCCCCAAAGCTCAACTCCGTATATCCAGATGGGCCTTATTATTGTCATGTAGATCAGTCTTTTGTAATATGTTAGAAGTTTGGACCGTTTGTCTAGTAAGTGGTGTTACTAGAAAAACGGTTCAAACTTCTAACATATTACAAAACACTGATCTACATGACTGTAATAAGGCCAATCTGGACATATGGAGTTGAGCTTTGGGGTTCCACTAAACCTTCGAATTCCTCTCGTATTCAATCCTTACAATCCAAAATCCTTCGTAAAATCCTCAATGCTCCTTACTTTGCCACAAATAAAATCATATATAAAGACATTAATATTCCCTATGTAACCGATCTAGCCCGAACCAGACATCACTCCTTCCATTACAAACTCCCTAACCACTCAGACCACCTAGTTTCTAACCTTGCTTCCTCTTCCATTCCTGACAATCCTCCGAGGTGCCTGAAAAAACGATGGCCACGAGACCTGCTAATGTAAAACGTCATTAGAGTGCTACCAATGGGTAGTTTCTCTACACGCCTGTAATACTCCAATTTAACCGAGATCAGATTTACTAAATGTATTATAATGTACAGTTGTAATTAGCAATAAATAAATATTAAAAAAAAAAGTTTCACTGTACATCTTTTTAATTTTTCATTTACTTTGTTCATTTATACTTACATTATTTGGATATTTGTATCTTTTTTTAGCCCTGATGTAGCCCTGCAACGTGGGACTAAACGTCGGCCCAATGTAGATCGTTTCATCACAATTTTCTTTTAACGCACCCAGACCATTTTCCTTTTTTACTTTAAGTATAATTTTTTTTTTATATTTATTTATTTTTTTTTCTTCCTTCTATTTCTTATTTTGTTATCATTTAATTTATATATTTGTAAATATGGTGTGAATGAGCTCTATCATCTATATTAACATTGCAAATAAGACAGAACACAATATTATAAAATTAAAAAATGTTGGATATCGCCGCTGTTGTTGTGATATATTTATTCTTAAGCTGTAAACATTTTCTGTTGATGGTTATGAATTGTGTTAAGTTATATACATACAGGTCAAGGGTGGACACAGATTATATCGTAAATACTCGAGCTCACAAAGGCTAGAACCAATACAGGTGCAATCTGCTATCTACTGGGTCTAGTTCTCCTATTGTCTCTACCTTCTATCTCGGATAGTTAACTACCCCACCACGGGCCTATCTTAATATCATCTCGGCAGTTGCAAGAGGAACAGTGCAATTAAAAAAATTAAAATGGAGCAACCTTCAAAGCAGAATAAATAGAAGACGAAGTTGGTTTGAATTTAGGTAATGAGATTAAATTAGTCTTATATGTTTCGAAAGAGCTATCAATTTATTTTTAACAAATTTTTATTTTTCTGTTACCATAAAAATTTTTATTTCAAAATTTCTCGAGGGGCGAATAATGAATATAAACCTTGTATATGCCGAGGAAATCAATAGTTTAACTAAATATAAATCTTGTATATGCCGAGGAAATCAATAGTTTAACTAAATATAAACCTTGTATATGCCAAGGAAATCAATAGTTTAACTAAAATAAACCTCGTATCTGAGGAAATCAATAGTTTAACTAAATATAAACCTAGTATATGCCGAGAATACAATAGTTTAACTAAATATTGTATATATATAAACAAGGCCTTGTAGATTTCAATGGGATAAGGAAAGATCAGGATCTCTCGGCTAATCCTTATTTTCCAGTCCCTAAACTGTTGCCTGTATTTTTACTATTTTTTCTTTTATTTAATTATCAAATTCTTTCATAGTTCATATTCATCTATATTTCAATAATGATTTTTTCATTTTCAGCAGTCTTTTCTTTAACATTGTGGTTTGTGAAGGCATCAAATGATTGAAGTTATTTGAAACGATGGAGACATTGATTTGTTTTTTATTACATCGTCCCCAATATTATATATACGACAGAATGACGGACCCATCTAAGTGTGGTAAATGATGTTTTAAGCGGGAAAGAAAGTTGATATATTAAATAAAAATATAAATAACCTAAAAATTACTCTACCAATCTACACCTGGTCCAGGACACTATAAACTGCACCAAATGGCATATACCAGATCTAACCAAACGTATTAGAACTGAAGATACAAAACAGAACTTTTGAAAAGGTTATATTTATTTGAAACTAATATTTCGCCATTATAACGGCATTATACCTAAATTTTATTAATGGGGTAAAAAGCGGAGACATACAGCTTTCCAACGGATTTTTAACGTTGAAATTGGATAAAATGGACGTTCCAATAAAAAAAAATTCTAATTATTAATTTCTTTCAAAAATAGTATTTGAGGGTTTCATACGACGCTAAAACTAATATAATTATGAGAGATAGTTGACCGTGGATGATAAATGAGGAGAAGATGGTTGGGGGTGCGGTCAATGAAACACAAATAAGTATGACTAACTTATTTTAATGTGCCGACGTTTCGGCTAGAGTTTCTAGCCTTCTTCAGGGCTAAAAACAAAACAAGATAACAACCACAGTAAGTATAGAAAAATAAAAAAGAAAGTATAAACAAAATAATTTTACACATACAATGAATAGTTTTACAAGATAGAATTAATAAAATTAAGTGATGAGAGAAGCGGGAAATAAAATGTAGACATAGGTAATTGAAAAAGTGGGTACAATAACTTAATTAAGAAAATGAAATAAAATTAAAGTTATATAATGTAAAGAAGTATGAACATATTAGTTATTATTAATTTAAAATTTAAATATGGAAAGAAAATGAAAATTGAGAGGAAGAAAATATATGTAACAATAATAGATGATAAAGAGGCAAATTATAAGTATAGTGTACAAAACTTATAACGCGGGCAGGAAAAAGGATAAAAGTGGAGTAAATAAGGGGAAAGAGTAAAATAAGATAAAAGTAAAATAAGGGGAAAGAGTAAAATAAAGAAAGGGGAAAGAAAACAAAAAAGAAGAATGAAAAACCAACCTGCTCGCTGAAAAGTTGAGCGCCTAATGGTCAGTCGCAGCGCAAAAATGGTCAAACATAGAACTAAAAAACTAATATAATTAGTTTCTCTAAAAAAATAAATTTTTTTTTGATCTACTTTAATAAAATCCTCATTGATTTTTTTTTTCTTCTTTTTTTGGAAAGGAAACTAATTATATTAGTTTTAGCGTTGTATGAAACTATTTTTCATGATATTTGTTAAAATAAATTGATTTATAGTTGTTCGGACAATAAGTTTGATTTATAAAAAAACTTCATTTCAGAAACCATTGGACGTACAAATGTTTGCCAGCGCTCAAATTAAAGCTAGTTAAATTTACTACAAAATAGATTATTACGTTTATCTTTGTAGGAGTAGTAGTTTTTGTTATTGTCAACAATGACAATATGTTAATTTATAGTTGTTCGTATAAAATATTGGATTTTTGAAAAAATATATCTCTAGATCCATAAAACGCACATATGTCGGCCAAAGTTTTATTAAATAATAAATCATTTCATAGAATTAATCATATATATTTTTTATTTTTTCAGAAAGAGATAAATCGATTTGCATTAATCAACTATTAAAAAAATATATATTTTTTGAGATACGTACCAAAAATGTTTAATTTTGTTAATATTTGTTTTTCATAACAAAAATCGGGCCAGCCTATATTATTACCGTGAATATTCTACACAATTAACAAAAAGACTCATCAAAATTCGGTGAATGAATAAAGGATGCATGAATAACGAACAAACAAATATCAATTTTTGTATATATTTAAAATGAGTAGGTGTGTGTGTGCGTAAATAAAGTCTTATATATAATTGGATCATTTAAATAAACATGACGAATATAGTCAATCTGGATCCAAGTATATAAAAATATTCTTCATGTGCATTTAACCTTTTCAATATGACATCAAGACCGAATCCAATAAAAGACTTTTATAAAATACTATACAAGTTAAGATTTAGGGAAAAAGTTGCCCAACCACAAGAGAAGAAGTACCCACTTTCCCCCTCACGAAAAGATGATTTGAGGAAACTCGGGAACTTTTACGGTGAGTGGTAAACTTTCTAAAAGAAGTTGCTATCATGAGATAGGATGCCTCCTTCCAAAGAGATAAAGAAAGTAATCGTCAAATTTTCTAAATTTAGTAAAAAAAAAAAAATTAAATCAACATAAATCCCATATAAAAATATAATCGACAATCAATTTACACAATAATATTATGTTATAATATATTTTAGTATGCTATGTTAGTATTTTATCAAATTAATATTAATAATTTATTAAACAAGATATTATATTTAATATCATTATTGTTTTTTTTTCTAATTGAAGATATTAACAGATTATTAAGACAACTATAATAAATGTCCCTATTTCAGATCAAACTAAAACTGAAGAGTTTCAAAAACAAGGATGGATCTGCAAAGCCATATGTTATAGTGGTATAGAAATAAAGTAGTTGGATGTATGCTAATAACTATAACTATAACTATAACTATATATATATTAAGCAATCTGAAATCTTCGAAAAATACAAATAAAATCTGGTGCACTTAACCTCAAATATAAATTTAGCCCAAATGTGATTATCTGTACCCCAATTGTACCTCTTATATAATAACAATTAATTTAGACCCACATCTGCACTATATTTATTTTTATTATCTATATGCTTTTATTGTTATTATCTATTGTATTAAATAATTAGTTGCCTTCTCTAAGCATCATTGTAGTTATTGTATTTATACTTTATTTGTTTTTTTGTTTCTATTATCTTTTCTTCTAATATTCTTAGTATAGTACTATAACACATTCCAATGTTAACACCACATTACATACAACATGCAGTTTCTCATGGAGCATATATAATTTTTAAATAAACTCCATCATAACATTAAAAATATATTGAACAGATAATAACAGCCTTCCAATATAGTTGTTTTTATACCCTTTTTTGTCCAATGTTGTTTATTCTGTTTTTAAAAAATTTGAGTTTTTTTTTAATTTTTTTAATCTCACATTTATTTTATTCATTTACAATCATCTCAAACATGTTATTGATATTTTATACATATTTATTATTATTAATACCGCATACTTACTTATTGTATTATTATTTTTTACAGTTGTAAATTACATTAAATAATTTAA
>NW_027109182.1:777502-782531 GCF_000696795.3 Halyomorpha halys
AATGGTCAGATTCTTCACTCAAGTTGAGTGTTTGCGGCTTTAGCGTGGGATCTTTTGAGCTCTGCTCTACCCCTCACACGTGGGGGATAGAGTGGGCTCAGGGATCCTCAGGTCGATTGTGTAAATATTGTATATATTTTAATTATGTTATTTTATTTATGTTATTTTATTTATTTATTTTTCATACAGATAGTTTGATTATGTCCATCTTTTTTATTCTTTTGTTTGTATATATTTTAAGAGAGTTTTTTTTAATTATTTTTTTAAAAATTTTAATTTGTATGAGAACATTCATCACTATTACCTATTGCCAACAACTGTGTGGCAGATTGTAATATCTATCAATAAATAAATCTATCATTTTATATACTCTATTCGTAAATATTGCCTATAACTAAAGAACTCTGAAGACGATCTCTCACACAAGTTTTTTTTACTACATTTTCCATTCCTAATCTACCACAGGGTTCCTATGTATGTCCCTTTCTATTTAATATTTTCATAAACCATTATCCAAGATTTTAAAATTTTGATATGGTCCTTTTTACCGATGATTCAGCAATTTGCACTGTTTCATACCGTATTCACACAATCATTAATATGGTAAAAGATGCTTTTAAACAATATCTGAAAACCTTTAAAAAATTGGTATTAATTTTAAATCTTGATAAAACAAAAGCTTTAATTTTCCAAAAAAGATGGTCAATACTTCCGCAAATTTAAATAATAACCAGTATTTTTTGCCAAAACTGTTAAATACTTAGGAATCACTTCAGACAGCAAACTATTATTTTAACACCACATCAATTCGTAATTGGAAAACGCATGAAAGATTCTATATCAAATGTATCCATACTTTAATAAAAAAAACTAAAAACTAAAATTATCCAATAGATATAAATAGATAATATATAAAGCGGTACTAAAACCCCTCTTAACTTTTGCCTGCTCCATATTGAGTTTTTATAGTTCAACCAATATAATATTTCAAAACAAATGCCTCAGAATCATTAATAACTATCTATATTACACAATAATATCTAAAATGTATACTGAATTAAACATAGACCCCGTACAAAATTACATATATAAACTGAAACATAGTTTCTTCTAGTCTTATCCAAACTCATTAAACCCTCAAATCACAGAAATAGGAAATTACACTAAAACTACAACCTGTAGATATAAACACAAAACAACAAGACATATATTGATTTAAACATAAACCTAAGATATGAATTTCAAGCTACCCTATGATGGAAACGACAAGAAACTGCTCGTAGATTCCGATTGCTACAACACTTACTTGACAAACGCTCTAAACTTTCCATTCACTACAAAAAATTAGTATACACTAGAATAATCAGACCAATTTGGACATATGGAATTGAGCTCTGGGGCTCCACCAGACCATCAAATTCTTCCCGCATCCAATCGTTACAACCCAAAATCCTACGTAAAATTCTTGATGCTCCTTATTACGTCACAAATAAACTCATTCATAAAGACCTTAATTCCATAAGACCATTCGTTGCAGATTTGACCCAAACCAGATATGCGTCTTTTTATTCCAAACTCCTTAACCATCCTAACCCATTAATTCTTAATCTTTCATCCTTAACAATCCCTGATAATCCTACGAGGCGTCTGAAAAGAAGATGGCCACGAGACCTTCTAGTTTAAATTAATGTTTGAAGTACCACCAATAGGTGGTTCCTTCCCAAGATTTTCAAGTGTATATGAAACATACTACATATTTACTTATTGTATTATTTTGTACAGTTGTACATTACAATAAATAAATAATTAAAAAAAAAAAACCCTATGATGTATATTTTATTTCATCCAAAGTTATGTATTTTCTTTTAATTCAGTAATCTTTGGTTTTTTCCCCCCATTAGTTTATTTTACCAAAATGTAAAATAGAGAAGTTTGTTAAGTGTTAATAGTATCAGTAAAATTGTATTGTATAAGGGAGTATCCCAACAAAATGTAGTAAATATTGTATATTTTATATTTATCCGATAAAAATATGTTTAGAAAATAAAAAAATTCATTTTCAAAAAAGATGAAATACTCACTTTTCTACATTTGGAGAAACATGAGGCATTGCTTTGATAAAAAAAAATTAAATATATATCTTTTTATATCTGATTTACTACCACTAAACAGTGGCAGTATTATGAAATTTTGTCCAAATCAGAATTGAAAGAAAAAAAAAATAATAACACGTCATGAATGTTTGCCTATTGCCTATTGACTTTCCCCAAAAGCCCACTCTTTTGGCCCGTGTTTCAAGTAGTACAAGAGCCGGGGAGAAAAAAAGGCAGCTATTTCTCCCAATTTTTTATTACTTTAATGGATAGCTTGTCAAATATAAAACTTATTACCCCTACGAAAATGAACGTCATAACGTACTTTATAGTACATTTAATTTAATTTAATTTGAGTACTGACAAACATTTGCACCTCTTATAGCTCCAGAGATATAGATTTATCAAAATAAATTAACTAACTACTGATTTTTCAGTATATTCAGTAGCCGTTTTTCAATTTCAGGCGCTTTTTAAATATTGTCCGATTTAACTATCTTGAAGTATCCTCTCCCCGTTTTAAGCAAATATTTCAAAAGTGATATAGGGCCGTCGCTCTCCGGGGGTCTTAGCGAGGCGGTTCCGGCGGAGAAGGATTGCCTTTTTTTTAGTATTATGATCGCCTCTTGTGAGTTTGTGATATGTCGAACTATATTACTAATAACTAATAAATTAGCATACCTTAAATATAAATTTACACTTCACATCCACCAATGAAAAACTTTTTGTAATATCCTGTCCAGGTCAATAAATCAATAAAACAATAGGGAATCTTATTAATCATTATTAATAATTATTTATTATTTCTTAATTATTATTATAATTATCTTATTGATGTGAATTGTTGATTTTTTAAAATCTATATCTCGGGAACTATTTATTGTAAATAGCTCTATTAGGGCTCATATTTTAGAAAATTTACTCTACTTAAATGATTAACTCACTCTTAGGGTTTCCATTGTTGTTGGTAGTTTTAAAGGTATAGGGAGCTTCGAATAAAAAATAACTACAGTTGCCATTTTTTATTCCCTCTACCTACACCAGATCCATCAATTTTGGCTAAAAATTAAATGTAGTTTGTATTTTTTTTTTTTTACTCTGGCTCTTATACTACTAATACATCAATAAAACTTACACAAACGTTGCTCAAATATGTACACTTTCATGGGGAAATAGTCTCATCACAAAGCCCAATAAAGCTTTTTTTCTCGACTATACAAATGTACCAAACAAATTTTTTTAGACAACATATATATATTATAAATTTTATTCCAGTTATATTACTACATGGGCAAAAGTAAGAAAAATAAAACAGAAATATAGAGGGTGGCGTCAAAAATAATAATAATATTAAAGGTTCGATGCCGATACCACCAAACGCTCTCTGCATACATCCTTCCAGTGGTGCCCCCCTAAACCCAATTCCACTAAATCTGTTTTAACACAATCCTCCCATCTACGTTTCGGTCTGCCCCTCGGACGTTTACCCGTTGGTTCAGTGTTTATTACCATTTTAGGGATCCGCTCGTTACTAAGCCCTACAACCTTATACGCCGCAATGCTATAACTTGAATTATATTTACCGGGTGTATGTCCCTTAATTCAGCGTTGTGTACTCTTCTAAATTCTCTCGTTAATTCATCCTTTTTCGATCCGAATATTTTGCGTAATACTTTATTTTCGAAAACCCTAAGACGCTGTTCATATATATATATATGTGTCACAAATATGTACACTTTCATGGGGAAATAGTCTATTTCAGTCAGCCTAGTTTCTGTTTTAAAGTACTAGAAATATTTTTTTAATGTTTTTATTCAGCTTTAATTGTGAGGTAGGACAATTGAGGTTGAAAAAAATGCATTTTGACAATGCACGAGTTAAAAAGAATCGGCAAACAGGAAATGCGTCGAAGAATGATGATAATGATAATGATTTCTAAATTATCAACTTAATAATTGTACAATTCTAGTTCGCAGCGTACGATTTGAGAGGAAGCATCTAATATTGTATAATTTATATTTGTATAATCCGATTAACATAGGAATGAAAATGAAAATAATTGTTTTGTAATTGAGATAGTACATTAAAAAATAACTCATTATAACAAGGCAATTAGAGGACTATTATTGCTATTAACTTAAACCTAATCAAATTAACGTAAAATAGAGCGTGTCAAAGGGGAATTTGTCAGAAAAGCACGCTACCAAAAACTAATGAAATTAACTAACCATATAAGTTTAATTAATTAAACATCATTCTAGGTAACAATTATAGATTGTTGACCGTGGATAATACACATTTGAAGAGAAGAGGGTTGGGGATGCGGTCAATGAAAAGCACAAATAAGTAAAAACTATTAGTATCGACGTTTCGGCCTGAGTTTCTAGCCTTCATCAGGGCTAAGAACAAGAAGCAAGGTAACAACCAACGAATAAACCGATATATACAATGATTAGAAAAGAACTAACATTATGGATACATAGTGTTGAAAAAATGAATTACGTATTTATAATCTTAACACTGTTACGGTTACCATGGTGAAATAAAACACTGGCTAGATCTGCGTAGACAAGTGCTGTTACGGTTGTGATGGTGAAAACAAAACACGAGCGATATGTTCTGATGAGTGGGTTTTGTTTTTTGGCGAAGGCGACAGTTTTGATTTTGAACACGTATGTTCAGACGAGTGGGTTTTGGTTTTGTGTAGGTAATAGTTTGATTTCGGAACACGTTACGATTGTTCAATGTGAAGTGGTAATAGTTTAAAGGCCCTCTGTCTTTACTGTTTGAACCGGAATAGCACCATATGAGAAATGTCATCTTATATGTTTTGTTTTTCAAAATTATGGCGTTCTACTTCAATGGACGGTCATTAACACTAGAAGTGGGGATATAGTGCAGTGACATTTCTTCAGCATGTCCTGGATAAGAGAATA
>NW_027109182.1:784181-786148 GCF_000696795.3 Halyomorpha halys
AAATAAAAATCTTTTTGTCAATCAGGATCTGCTCAAAGTTGGGGCGAAACGTTTGTTAACATTAGTTTTATTCTACAATTTTGATAGCTTTATTGACCGCCACTCGGACTATCTTCTTACTATCGAGTGTATACGGTCTACTATCTTGTTCCAATATTAATTATTTCATGTTTCACATTGTTCCTTCAAGGGATTAGCCCTCACTACTAAAATGTTTTCTACAGAAAAAATGGAAGAATCAATTATACTATCCGGAACAGGAAGGACCTGCGTTCGCTAAGGCGTAGTTCCTGTGACCGTGTGCACACTAAGTCATGCAGAGAGGTTCTAGTTAGCAAAAACTTATAGTATACAATGTCCTCCAGGGCAAATATCTAGGAGCCAACTTCAGTTTTCATCATCATTAACAATATAATATTACACCATTTCAAACCCATATTATATATTTTATTCCAGTTATATTACTACATGGGCAAAAGTAAGAAAAATAAAACAGAGAAGTAGAGGGTGGTGAAAAAAATAATAATAATAAAGGTTCGATGCCGATACCACCAAACTCTCTCTACATACATCCTTCCAGTGATGCCCCTCCAAACCCAATTCCACTAAATCTGTTTTAACACAATCCTCCCATCTACGTTTCGGTCTACCCCTCGGACGTTTACCCGTTGGCTCAGTGTTTATTACCATTTTAGGGATCCGCTCGTTACTAAGCCCTACAACCTTACAAGCCCATCTTACACGCCACAATGGTATAGCTTGAATTACATTTACCGGGTGTAGGTCCCTTAATTCAGCGTTGTGTAATCTTCTAAATTCTCTCGTTAAATCATCCTTTTTCGGTCCGAATATTTTGCGTAATACTTTATTTTCGAAAACCCTAAGACGCTGTTCATCCCTTAGGGTAAGAGGCCACGTCTTACATCCATAAAGAAATGTGGGAAGGATAATAGTTTTATAATTCTTAATTTTTAAGTTTTTCGATAGAAGCCGCGAGCTAAGCAGTTTCGAAATTGAAAAATAACAAGCATTTCTCGCCTTCATTCTAGCTTTTATTTCCTCATCAATTCCGTTTTTCTAGTTACCGTAGAACCTAAATACTTAAACTTATCTACCTGTTCAAACGTATTTCCTCCTATATCTATATCACCGATATTGCTCGCGTTTCTACTGCTAACCATGTATTTTGTTTTATCCGTATTTATTTCAAGACTTAGTTCCTTGCTGGAGTTTATTACCGTGGTTGTACTTAGTTCTATAGTTTAATACCAAATTATATGCATACCCAAGCACCCGTATTTTAGCACCCAAAGTTAAACCCTTTTCGGTATTCAACACACTTTTAATGACGTATTCTAGTGCTACATTAGATATGATAGGTGATAAAGAATCAGCTTGTTTTAAACCCGACCGGACCTGGAATTTCTCAATATAATAATTACCGATTCTTACCTTATTATAGGTTTCTGTCATGCACATCCGTACGAGATTTACTAACTTCTTTGGTATTCCCTGTTTAATCAGAATATCATACAGCTTCTGGCGGTCAATAGAATTATAAGCCTTTTGAAAATCTATATAAAGCTGATGAACGACCTCGTTGTATTTCAGTTTTTTCGTTCAACTATTGATCAAATTTTTTCATTACGGCAAATCTTGCAGAAAAATTGGTGACAGAAATAAAAAACATAAAATATTGAGAGAAAAAATAAGAATATTTTAATAAATTAAGTACTGCTTTTCTCATACAGCCTTTGTCTTCTTATAAAGTATTAATCTCTGGCAAGACTACTTATTTTTCTATAATGTTAGCTAATTTCTTATTTTCTAATCATATATCCTTTTCTTCATAGGTTTTGTTATCTTGTATTGTGTTCTTAGCCCTGAAATTGTTGCAGGCCTGAAAAGCATTGTTCTTGGCTTGAAATTCTGGCCGAAATGTTGGTACTAATATATATATATATATT
>NW_027109182.1:788523-808411 GCF_000696795.3 Halyomorpha halys
CAACCATGTAAGACCCACCAGGCCGATCTGGTAAAAAATAAAATATATATAAACATTCAATATTCCATTACTGTGTTCAAAAGTCAATATACTATAATTGTATTCATCATTCAATATAGCATTACCACATTCAATATACATCATACCATAACCACAGTCAACATTCAATATATCATTACCACAATCAACATACCATTCACATTAAACATTCAATACAGCATTACTACATTCAGCATTCAATATAGCATTACCACATTTAACGTGCAACACAGCAATACTACAATCAACATTCAATATAGCATTACTTCATTCAACGTAAAATATACTGTTACAACATTAAACATTCAATACAGCATTATCACTTTCAACATTCAACACAAACCTTTACAGTATTCAAAAATCAATATACTATTATTGTATTCATTATTCAATATAGCGTTACCAAATTCAATATACATTATACCATTACCACAGTCAATATTCAATACATCATTACCATAATCAACATAGCATTCATATTAAACATTCAATACAGCATTATTCCATTCAGCATTCAATATAGCATTACCACAATCAACATTCAATGTAGCATTACCATATTCAACGTGCAATATACCATTACTACATTAAACATTCAACACAGCATTACTGCAATCAACACGCAATATAGCATTACTGCATTCAACATAGAATATAGCATTACTTCACTAAACATTCAACATTCAATAAACCTTTACTGCATTCAACATTGAATATAGCATTACAACATTCAACATGCAATATAGCATTATAACAATCAACATTCGATAAAACATTACCATATTCAACATTCAATATACCATTACTTAATTCAACTTTTAATATAGCATTAATATATTCAACATTGTATTACTAAATCCAACATTCATTATAGCATTACCATTTTCAACATCGAAGCATTAAGACTGGCATATCTTAGCTGTTCTACTAAACTGAGGGGTTAAGCAACGCTATGAAGTAAGTTATCGATATAATATGCTACATCGATATAATAAATGTCGACCTGACTCACCTACAGGTACCTCCGTTGAGGCAGGGGCCACCACCAGGCCTGCAGATCGGGCCCCAGTTACAGCTAGGGCCTGAGAATCCAGGAAAGCAAGAACACCAGAAATCCCTGGAAAACAATAATAACTAGGCTTTAGATATAGACCAAGGATATTCATCTTAGGCTTTGGTCAAGGATATTTAAATCAAATACAATTGACGGAATTCGTTGTTTACAGTCACGAGATATAAATCTAAATATAATACACTCCTTATAGACGTTTTATAGATGACACAAACATACACAATATACCACTTAAATTACCTTATCTAACTAACTATGTAATTAGTACTTATCTTAATCAAGTACTCAAGTTACCTGAACCAACTATCTAATTAATTGATACCTGACCTAACTACCTATCAAAATAATACCATTTAGAGTTCTACTACTGTGTAGTTTCTCTACATGCTGTATCATATCATTATGCCATTATGATCAAATTTACTGGTTGTACTTTTTTATACAGTTGTAAATGTCGATAAATAAATTAAAAAAAAAAAAAGTACTAAACCAATTACCAATCTAAATGACCAACAACTCAAGTAAATAAGTACTTAACCATCTACCAAACTGAATAGTACCTAACTTACCTTAACCAACAACCCAAGCAAATAAATATATAACTAGCAATCTAACATTGGACAACTTACTTGGATGATTTAGTGTCTGGGTGGTTGTACACTAACCTCAAGCTAAATAGAGCCGAATTTTCCCATTAATCTTCCGCAACTATTATCAACAATGTGCAATCCGCTAAAAATAAAACATACTACTAATCGAAACCGACGCCCAGTGGGACGCGGTGATTTTTCTTTTTTAAAGCAAAATGAAACTTGGTGCATAAATGCACGTTGAAGGCATATTGTCCCAAGTTTATGTGTCCATCACTAAAACGCGTTATTCCAAACAGAGGTTTATGTATCCATCACTAAAACCCGTCATTCCAAATAGAGGTTTATGTATCCATCACTAAAACCCGTCATTCCAAATAGAGGTTTATGTATCCATCACTAAAACCCGTCATTCCAAACAGAGGTTTATGTATCCATCACTGAAACCCGTCATTCCAAACAGAGGTTTATGTATCCATCACTAAAATCCGTCATTCCAAATAGAGGTTTATGTATCCATCACTAAAACCCGTCATTCCCAATAGAGGTTTATGTATCAGTCACTAAAACCCGTCATTCCCAATAGACGTTTATGTATCAGTCACTAAAACGCGTTATTCCAAACAGAGGTTTATGTATCCATCACTAAAACCCGTCATTCCAAATAGAGGTTTATGTATCCATCACTAAAACCCGTCATTCCCAATAGAGGTTTATGTATCAGTCACTGAAACCCGTCATTCCCAATAGAGGTTTATGTATCAGTCACTAAAACCCGTCATTCCCAATAGACGTTTATGTATCAGTCACTAAAACCCGTCATTCCCAATTGAGGTTTATGTATCAGTCACTAAAACCCGTCATTCCCAAGAGAGGTTTATGTATCCATCACTAAAACCCGTCATTCCCAATAGAGGTTTATGTATCAGTCACTGAAACCCGTCATTCCCAATAGAGGTTTATGTATCAGTCACTAAAACCCGTCATTCCCAATAGAGGTTTAAGTATCCATCATTGAAACCCGTCATAATAAATAAATAATAATACAACCTTAAGCCGGGTCAATCACACAAAAATATGGTGTTATAAATCTTAAATTTCGTATATAATTAATCTATAGGCATTCATTTTATAGCACATTATAAAATTAGTGTATTTAAACACATAGACTATATCTAACACATTATTTTTTTTTTTTACATTTTATATTACCATATCATCCGTTCCTTTCTTACTAATAGATTATTCCAAGTAAACCACAATGGTTCCTATTCATCCCTCTATTTTCAATCCGCTGGTGTTCCTCAAGGTAGTATTCTCGGTCCTATCCTCTACACCGTCTATACAGTTGAACTCCTAACACTATCCTTACCACGTATGCTGATGACACATGTGTGCTCACAGTTAGTAATAACCCTTTGATTGCATCCCAAACTCTCCAGTCCCATATCACAATCCTCGAAGAATGGTGTCGAAATTGGAGGATAAAAATAAATCCCAACAAATCACATTTACTCTTCGTCGTAAACCTACTGACTGCCCTACAGTTTCATTTAATGATGTTACTCTTACCCCTGTCGAACAGATCCGCTACCTTGGACTACATTTGGACAAGCGATTAACCTGGAATCCTCACACCAGACGGAAAAGACAGGAAACTGCACGTCGATTTCGACTATTACAGCACTTACTAGACAAACGGTCTAAACTTCCAATTCATTACACAAGGCTGATCTACATGAAAATAATAAAGCCCATTTGGACATACGGAGTTGAGCTATGGGGCTCCACTAAACCTTTGAATTCCTCTCGTATCCAATCTTTACAATCCAAAATCCTTCGTAAAATCCTCAATGCTCCTTATTTTGTTACTAATAAAACCATTGCAAACACAATCAGCCTATTTTTAAGGACCATCAGTCTATTTGTAAGAAGAATCAGTCCGTTTGAAAGGACTATCATCTTATTTGTAAGGAGCATGAACCCATTTGAAAGGACTATCATATTATTTGTAAGGAGCATGAACCCATTTGAAAGGACTATCATCTTATTTGTAAGGAGCATGAACCCATTTGAAAGGACCATCAGCAAATTCGCAATGACAGCCCATTTGCCATTTTCATCCTTAATTTAAGACATTAGAATGTCTGCTATGTAATCGATTTGATAAATATGATATACTTGTCTGAACGGACTAGAAATTACTGAACACTAAGGTATCGATTTGATAAAGTTCATATACTCACTTGTAGTCTGAACTGATGTAACAGTTCCCAGCAAAGGAACAGTCGATAACTGAACAGCTGTCATTCCTCACTTGCTCTGTAACTACCTCGTAGGTGATGTTAAAGCCGAAGACGTCGAGGAGGTGGTCCAGAACTCGAAGATGGTTTCCTTCCAGCCGTTCCAGTTCCAGGTCGATGACGAGGAACCTGGAGTTGGTGAAGAGCCAGCTAGTTGTGACCGAGTTTTGTTCTGTGATCGAGAGAAGGATGTTAGGATTCTTCTGTAAGTTGGGGTCTTCCGGGTCGTAGAAGGCATATTCCGTGAACGTCAGACCCGAGGTAACGAAGAGCTGAGTGAAGTAAACCACGATTCCGGCTTGTGCTTCTTGGAACCCTGATGAATCAATCAGCCATTGGCATCTAAAACACCGTAAAGGAAAAACTTTAAACTTTATTTAGAAAACAGAATTAAAATAAAAATAATCTTGTTTTAGGCAAAAAAAGGAAAGGTATAACTTGAACCAAAAACTATTTGCAGCATTACTAATTGTATCAGCGCTAACTTTTAAGAGTTGTTGGATTTACTGAAAACTATGGAACTTGACCATACCAACACTTTTATACTTAAACCTACCAACACCAAAATGGTTATCTATTAATCATATTAAAAACAAAATGTTTTTAGACTCAATATCAAGACAGAATTAAAGTTATGTGATGTAAATTTAATTGACTGTGTCCTATCTTACGCATTGGAGCAATTACCGAGCTGTAACTCGTGACCAGTATAAATTTGAAAAAGAAACTAAAGGTTTCAGAAATTAGAATGGACTTAAGTTGTGGGATAAGGAACGCCAAGTCGTCAGTTTTCAAATCAGTGCTAGTACCACACGTCACAATTCTGCCCGAAGGGTAACTCTCAATATTTTTGACGAAGTATTATTGAACTTGGACCCGGCTTACTGAATTGTACAACTTAGACCCAGCTGACTGAATTGTTCAACTTGGACCCAGCTGACTGAATAGTGTAGTTTGGACCCAGCTTACTGAATTGTACAACATAGATCCAGCTTAAGGAATTGAAAAACTTGGACCCAGCTTACTGAATTGAACAACTTGGATTCAGCTTAAGGAATTGAAAAACTTGGAGCCAGCTTACTGAATTGTACATCTTGGACCCAGCTTACTGAATTTTAAACTTGGACCCAGCAATTGTACAACTTGGACCCAGCTGAATGAATTGTACAACTAGGACCCAGATGACTGAATTGTGCAACTTGGACCCAGCTTATGGAATTGTGCAACTTGGACCCAGCTTACGGAATTAAAAAGCTTGGACCCACATGACTGAATAGTTTAGTTTGGACCCAGCTTACTGAATTTTAAACTTGGACCCAGCCGACTGATTTGTGGAACTTGGACCCAGCTTACAGAATTAAAAAACTTGGACCCACATGACTGAATAGTTTAGTTTGGACCCAGCTTACTGCATTGTAAACTTGGACCCAGCTTACTGAATCGTACAACTTGGATCCAGCTTACGGAATTGAAAAACTTGGACCCAGTTTACTGAATTGTACAACTTGGACCCAGCTGACTGATTTGTTCAATTTATACCAAGCCTACTGAATTGGACAACTTGGATCCAACTTACTGAATTGTACAACTTGGATCCAGGTGACTGAATTGTGCAACTTGGACCCAGCTTACGGAATTAAAAAACTTAGACCCACATTACTGAATAGTTTAGTTTAGACCCAGCTTACTGAATCGTACAACTTGGACCCAGCTTACTAAATCGTACAACTTGGACCCAGCTGACTGATTTGTGGAACTTGGATCCAGCTGACTGACTTAGGAGCATTACTTAGGTCGAAGGTTATTATGATACAGTTGCTCTTGGCAGCTCTTTTTGTCCCCATCAAACAGCTGTGTCATGTCAAGCTTGTTAGAAATAGCACTGCTACTATTTTTGTATCAGACCAGGAGAGCTTGGAGTTTGGAAGCGACAGGCTTCATCTCTCCAGTTTAACCATAAATGTATATGTATAAATAAATATCTTTCTTCTTATCTATCAACTTTCTATTTTAAAAGTGATATTTTAATCAGAAAGGGCATTTCAACTACGTTAGTTGGGCTGTCCAAGAACTGATTCAATAAGACTACAATAGGCAAGAATAATATGATATCGTAGGAAATATAATCCTTGTGGTAGAATAAATTAGTAGGGTTATAATTATTAGAATGAGGTAAAGGAAATTTAATATGGCTAATTGGGGAAATAAATCGGTTATAATTTTATATGAACGTCGTAAAAATATTGTTTTATTTTTTCTCAAAGGAAGGATGTTATGAAGGATGTTCTCTAAAGGAAAAATGTTATTGTAAACCGCCACCTAGTCAAGATATAGGATGGCACAAAACTGATATAGTGTTTATTTCTGATCGAATGAACTGCCAACAAAATGTTAATTTGTTAGAAAACCAATTAAAAAAATATTTTTAACTTGTTCCTAAAGAGAAAGTAATTTTTCAGCAAGATAATGCTCTAGTTCACTCGGTAATAGATGCAAAAGAATTTTTTAAAAAACAATGGATCAGACTTTTTGGTGTCCTCTCATTTGTGTTTTAAATCATTTATTCATTAAATTATTTCTTTCAACTGCTATTTTTTTAATCTATATATTAGTTTTATTTATTTATTTATTTGTTTTTCTGTAAACTGATCAACTATTGTAACTAT
Source organism: Halyomorpha halys (assembly GCF_000696795.3). NCBI lineage: Eukaryota > Metazoa > Arthropoda > Insecta > Hemiptera > Pentatomidae > Halyomorpha > Halyomorpha halys. The sequence goes on from NW_027109182.1 coordinate 795,194, forward strand.
TAGTTTTTGATTTGATTTTACATTGCTGTCTAATGATAAATTCTTTTAATTTGTTTGACGGATCGAACGTGCGTAGTGGATCACAGAAGAAGGTCTGAAAGAGTGAATTGGGGAGAATAATTAAATTAAATAAAATTGTTAAATAGAAAAATAAATTTTTTTTGTAATTAGTGTATAGACAAGTATTGATTGTAAAAGGAAGAGGTAGGAAACAATTTGTTCTCATGTCATGTAAATATATGTATTGTATGTATGTTCGTTGATGGATTGATTAGTATGCTGTGTATTGTAGCAACCCAATGTATTTGGGCAGCATGGATGAATAAAAAATTTCTCACAAGTGCTTGTCTCTTATGTGTCACATTTCTTTCTAGTGCTTGTCTCGCGTGTGTATTATTAGAGATATATATAAAAAAAGTTTCATTGAAATGGGTGTTCCCACGTGGGTAGTCTTGTATTGATGGTTATGAAGAGTATTAAATACAATGAAATATTGAAAGGTTACTTGATGGGTACCCGGAGAGGAGCGGGGAATCCGGGAGTCTGAATTATACCGTTCCTCTGGGTGAGCACGCCACCGCAGGAGTTGACAGCGACGGGCCACCAGAGAGCGCCCAAAGCGGCAGCCAGCGCCAGCATTCTCTAAGTAGTCATCACTGCAACAACAATACAATACATACGTATTTTACATGTATACATTTATATACATACATTTAGTAAATTTGTTTTTAATTAATAATGGTGTGTGATACAGGCGTAAATAAACTACCCATTAGTAGCACTCTAATAACGTTTTTACATTAGCCATCTTCTTTTCAGGCGTCTAGGTGGATTTCAGAAACGGAAGAGGTAGCAAGGTTAGAAACTAGTGGGTTTGGGTGGTTAGAGAGTTTATAATGGAAGGAATAATATCGGGTTCGGGCTAGATCGGTTACATAGGGAACATTAACGTCTTTATGTATGATTTTATTTGTGACAAAGTATGGAGCATTAAGGATTTTGGATTGTAAGGATCGGATACGAGAGGAATTCGATGGTTTGTAGAGCTCCAAAGCTCAACTCCGTATGTCCAGATAGGCCTTATTAAAGACATGTGGATCAGTCATTTGTACTAAATTGGAAGTTTAGACCGTTTGTCTAGCAAGTGCTACGATAATCGGAATCGACGTGTAGTTTCCTGTCTTTTCAGTCTTGTGTGAGGATTCCAGTCGTCTGTCTAGATGTAGTCCAAGGTAGCGGATCTATTCACTGTTATATACAGGGATAAGAGCAACATTATTAGGGAAGTCTGTAGTTTTACTAAAGTATCTTTAAGGCATTTATATAATATAAAAGACTCTCATAATAAAGTAGAACTATAAGGCTTGTTAGAATCGCATTGGACTATCCTCTGTAATGTATGCATAAGTTTCAAGTAGGAAGATGATTGCTACACAGGATTGAAATCATGTGTAAAATATAACTTCGATATAGATTGATGAATGAATATGAAAGATATTTATCTATTGATAAAATTACAATCCGGCCTTATTATAGTCATGTAGATCAGTCATTTGTAATGGATTGGAAATTTAGACCGTTTGTATAGTAAACTTAGACTTTCTGGCCCCCAGGATAAAATAAAGGATAATTTTAATTCATTCCTGTCGAACAGATCCGTAACTTAGGACTACATTTGAACAAACAACTCACATAGAATCCTAATACAAGACTGAAAAGACAGGAAACTGTTTGTCCAGATTGGCCTAATAATAGTCATGTAGATCAGTCTTTTGTAACGGATTGGAAATTTAGACCGTTTGTCTAGTAAATGTGGTAATATTCCGAATCGACGAGCCAAGACTTCCAGTCCCACAGGATAAAATAAAAGGATACTTTTAATTCATTCCTGTCGAACAGATCCATAACTTAGGACTACATCTGAACAAACAACTCACATAGAATCCTAATACAAGACTGAAAAGACAGGAAACTGTTTGTCCAGATGTAGTCCTAAGTAACGGATCTGTTCGACAGGAATGAATTAAAGAATACCTAGCCTACAGAAAGTCACAGGTTCACGAAGAAGGGTAAATGTGATTTGTCTAATTTATTTTGATTCCCCAGTTTTGGCACCAATCTTCAAGGGTGGAGATGTTGTCTTGGAAGGTTTGGTATACAATGTAAGGATCATTGTTCACTGACAATAGACATGTGTCATCGGCATACGTGGTGAGGATAGTGTTAGGATGGGTCGGGATGTCAGCTATGAAAACTGTATAAAGAATAGGACCAATAATACAATCCTGAAGTACACCTGCAGACTGAGGAAAGAGGGATGAATAAGCACAAATTTCTATATATAAACCGAAAGATAAATAAAATGAACATAATAAAATTATTTATATAAAGTAGTTAGGAGAAAAGGGAATAAGTAAATTTATTAATTGAACTAAAATTTCAAAAATTATTCACATTTACACTATATTGTACAACATTTACACTCTCTACCTGAGGATTCCCAAGCTCACTCTATCCTCCAGGCATAATAGTACAAGAGCCCAAGGGGAGAAAAAAACGTTATTTCACCCCAATTTTTGATTACTTTAATGAAAGCTCTATGTAATTACTAGTCACATTGACGAGTCTGCCAAATATATTTAGAGTTAGTAAAAATTGACGGCTTTTTAAAAACGTTAAAAAAACTTAATTGTTCATTAACGCTCCATATCTTTAAAATTATCAACAACACTAGGATACCTAATAGAACAGTATTTGAAAACTGTATTCGAGAACTATTGAGCGAAAATAGCTTTATAAGGGATCATATTTCAGCACATTTACTCTTTTTTAAATGATGTTCTCTTCGAAAGATATAGAGCTCAGAAAGAAAAATTAATTTTATTTATATATAAGTAGATGGTCTGGGTTGTGGTCAAAAAAAGAACAAATAGTTTAAAACTATTTTAATGTCCGACGTTTCGCCCCACTTTGTAGGGCTGTTCTTCGGTTAAACAGTTGAGTTTTATTTGACCGCACCCGGACCAAATTCCATTTATTGATACACACGGTCAATCAGATATCTTCCAGTATCAATAATGAAGTTTGCTTCAGTCGTCAATAATTGTTAGAACTGAATTTGGCAACTGATAAGGAAATCAATTAACGATCGCTTTGCGATTTGTAGTAAACCCGTAATGCGGCAGTTAATTAATTTATACAGCGGCGGTGAATTTTTATCTCCTGGGGCGGTCATTAGGACTTTATCGAATGTACGATAAGAGAAATGATTTCACCAATTGAAGCAATGAAGCCTTTCACACGGTTCGTTAGGATCCAATAGAACTTTGCTTTGGCTACAATTGATCGTAACACCCCCCCCCATCGATTTGATCTCCCTAATCACCCTAGGGACATTAAGTCCTTGATTAGCACCTCCCTGGTCCCGTGGGAGTTGGGCGTCTCAGCGTCATCGAAGGCTACGCTAATAGTACAAGAGCTCAAGAGGAAAAAAATCAGTTATTTCACCCCAAATTTTGATTACCTTAATGGAAACTATGTATAACTACTATTCGAAATTGATGAGTAAGCCAAGTATAAGTAAGGGGAATAAAAAATGGTGGCTGTTTCAAAACGTTAAATAAAATATTTTTTCTATATATGTATATATAGTTGACCGTAAAAATTGATATATAAGAAGATGGTCAGGGTTGCGGTCAAAAGAGAAATAAAAATAGTTTACAACTATTTATTTTCCGACGCAATGTTAAGAATAAAAATACAAAGATAAGATACAACGATAAGAATAAAAACAAGTAACATGGCAAGAGTAAAATTTCTTTATAAAAATACGTAAAATATAAAGCTAAAAAAGTACAGGAGATGCACATAAAACAAAAACAATTCGGGGAAGGAAAAAAAAAATATAGAGATAAAATAAACGTAATAAAAATAAAACAATAAATAAATAATAATAATAATGATATAAAATGATAATAAATGAGCAAAGAACACGTCAGGACAACCTACCTGTTCAAAGGAATCGGTTGAACAGAAAGAAACAATGAAGCGGAAGGGTGGAGGAGTGGGGAGGAGGTAGCCAGCAAACTGTTTAACGGCTTAAAATATTTTTTCATTCGGATCTCTATAGAGAGAGAGAGAGAAATACTTTATTTATCTATGCTGCCTAAATACATTAGGTTGCTATATCACACAGCATACTTGTCAATCCGTAATCGGACATATACAAATTACACATACATGGTATAACCGGATATAAAGAGATACAATCATATTGTAATTATGATGTCTAAAATCAGTTGATTTATACTGAAACAGTGACGAAAAAGCAGAAGTGTACAGAATGAATGGAAGAGAGATGGTCGTAATAAACCAAGAGCCCAAGAGGAGAAAAAAGGCAGTTATCTCACCCCAATATTTGATTACTTTAATGAAAACTATGTATAATTAATAGTCAAAATTGATGAGTCTGCCAAGTATAGGTAGGCGGAATAAAAATGGCGGCTATTTCAAAACGATAAAAAAAAAAATAATTTTTCATTCGGGGCTCTCAACAACAGTAGGAACAACAAAAGAAAACCTAAGAGGACGTCATTTAAAGAATAGTAAATTTTCTAAAATATGAGCCATAATAGAGTTATTTACGTTAAATAGTTTTCGAGATATAGCTTTTTAAAATGCAACATTTCATAAAAATGTGACGTACTGAAAGATCAGTAGTTAGTGAATCTATTTTGAAAAATCTATATCTCAAAAACCATTTGACGTACAGATGTCTATTAACACTCAAATTAAAGCTAGTTTAATGAGCTGTAATTATTTTATGATGTTTATCTTCGTAAGAGTAATAGTTTACATGAAATTTGCTAAAATAAATTGATTTGTACAAAATTTATATTCATATGCGAATAACATAAAACCTAATACCCCTACAAAAATAGGAGTCATAAACTAATTTATAGTTAGTTAAATTAAATTACCTTCATTTTGAGTGCTGGCTGACTTTATACATCTTATGGATCCAGAGAACTATTTTTTTAAAAATCCAACATTTTATCTAGACAACTATAAATTAACATTTTGTAAATTTATTTTGTCAACTATCAAAAAAACTACTACTCCTACAAAGATAAACGTTATAAACTATTTTATAGTAAATTTAACTAGCTTGAATTTGATAGCTGACAGATATCTGTACGTCAAATGGTTGTTCCAGAGATATATTTTTTCATAAATCAAACTTATTGCCCGAACAACTATAAATCAATTTATTTGATCAAATATCATGAAAACTACCACTCCTATGAAGATAAACGTCAGACACTACTTTATGGTACATCAAACTAGCTTTAATTTGAGTGTCAATAGACATTTGTACGTCGAATGGTTTTTGAGATATAGATATTTCAAAATAAATTCACTAACTACTAATCATTCAGAAGAGTTTTATGAAATTTAACTTTTTAAAAAGTTATATCTCAAGAACTAGTGAGCGTAAATAGCTCTATGAGGTCTAATATTTTATAAAATTTACTTTTCTTTAAATAATGTTCTCTTAGGTTTTCTAGTCTTGTTGGTTTTAAAGATATAGAACTCCAAATGAAAAATTAATTTTTATAAACATTTTGAAATAGCCACCATTTCTTATTCCTCCTTCGCTAGTAATTATACATAATTATCATTAAAGGAATCAAGCATTGTGGTTCTTCTACTTTACAATAACGGGTCAATCTCTTTTTATATACGGGATACGCATTAAGATTAATCAAAATTGTTGTTAAATAAAAATACCTTTTACAATTGTTTGATAACTGATGTAATCTAAATTGAACAAAAAATAACTGTCTCATACATGTTTTAGAATAATAATAATTATAAGTGAGAGTGATATATAAAAATGGTACAAGAACCCGTTGGAAAAAATTCAGTTCACCCCAATTTTTGATTATTTTAATGAAAACTATGTATAATCACTAGTCAAAATGTTTCTGTCAAGTATAGTTAGGGGTCTGTTTCAAAATGTTAAAAGAATAATTTTTCATTTAGAGCTATGTATCTTTGAAACTACCCACAACACGAAAGTTACGACCAACAGTTTCCGAGATATAGCTTTTTAAAAAGCAACATTTCATAAAAAATGTACTGAAAAATCAATAGTTAATTAATTTATGATGAATAGAATATGGTCCGGGTGCGGTCATAAAAACTCAAATAGTAAATAATTATACTAATTTTATTGAGCCAACGTTTCGCCCCACGTTGCAGTGCTTCGTCAGGGCTGTTTTGACGGATGTCCAAAACCTCGGCACAAATTTTATAAAAAATTTATTTAACGTGATTTACAACTGTAAATATAATAAATACAATAAGTAAATATGTTGTATGTTTCATATACAATTGAAAATCTTGGGAAGAAACCACCCATTGGTGGTACTTTAAACATTAATTTAAATAAGAAGGTCCCGTGGCCATCTTCTTTTCAGACGCCTCGGAGGATAATCAGGGATTGTTAAGGATGAAAGATTAAGAATTAATGGATTAGGATGGGTAAGGAGTTTGGAATGAAAAGACGCATATCTGTTTTGGGCCAGCAACGAATGGGATGTTAAGGTCTTTGTGAATGAGTTTATTTGTAACTAATAAGGAGCATCAAGTATTTTAGGATAGCCCCAGAGCTCAATTCCATATATCCAAATCTCGGCAAAAATAAATAATTCTTTGTTTATTTGCTGACCACACCTCCTGACCATCTTCTCGTCAATCTATGGTTAATTATTAACACCTTATAATAAAAAAATGAAAGATATTAAATATGGAATGTTAAGGACCCATGTTAGGGATATATCCTGATAAAGACATAATGGTGTACATTTACGTTAGTCTTAAATCTAACTTGGCATGGACTCGATCCAAGGACAATATTTTGCAGTACCGACGTAACTCTTACGCAGTGTACTAGCGGAGGACATCACAAGGTCTTAGCCTAGACTTAGTGAAAATTGTATTCTATTTTTATGTTGGCTTCCTTCATTTACAGACATCTCTTAAAGTAATATTTCAAGTTTCTAAATTATTCCATCGTTTGGTCGGATTGCAAAAATCTAAATAATTTTATTATGGTGCTATGTTGAATGTTCTAATCTTGGATAAGAATTTAGGGGTATTCATGATCTTTAGTTTATGAATGTTAAAGCGTTTTAAATTGAAAATGTTATGTTAAATGGAGAAATATTTAACAAGTTAAAACGACAATTTGACATGTTTGTGAAACTGTTACTAGGTCTGCTAAATGGAGAATGACGTCAGGCAACAGACCAGCTGAGCTCTACACCATTTTGTTTGTTGTCGTGTTAGGTTGTAGTTTGTGTTGGATATTTTTATAACTAATAAAGAAGTTTGGTAATACTGAAGATCTTCAGTCTGTTGATTTTATTACTGATTATTACTGAAAAAAGGAACTGCATATCTGAACCATAGAGGATTGCAAATATTTTCAATACAGTTGCTAATTGACAACTGTCATCTTAATTTTCTTTCTCACAAGTTAGAACATCAACAAGACACTCAATAGCCAAACATTCACTGAATCAAGGCATATTGTAATAAATGACTTTAACTAAAACTTAGAGGCAATCAAAAACATCAAGTTTTGGAAGGAAAGGTTATAAAACAAAGTGCTCAGAAAATCCGCTAGGAGCTCTACGCATTTTACACGGCTTTAAATAGTGCTGCTCACAATCCTATACTTATAACATTTAACACATCATGAATACCCCTAATGTAAATAATTTTGTAAGAAGAAGATAGTTGACCTCTTGATATAGTTTGTAGGAAGACAGTCCGGGTGACAGTCAATAAAGGTATCAAAATAGTAGAAGAAAACTATTTATTGTTAAATAACGTTTCGCCCCACTGTGGGATCTTAGTTTATTATAGCAGTACCCCTCCCATTTTTCATGATTTTTATTTTTATTTAATCTCTCTCTCTCTCTCTCTCTCTCTCTCTCTCTCTCTCTCTCTCTCTCTCTCTCTCTCTCCCCTCTATCTGGGAGTAGTCATCTTTGTTTCAATCTGACAGGTACCATTTATGTTTTTTATATTTATATATATTAATATTTGTAATTTTTATTAATTTTCTTAATGTTTCCTTTTACTACTATACCTCACCTTTATCATATTTATTTTACCTTTTGTTTACCTATTTACACCTACCTCTTCACCATATTTATAACTAGTGCTAACCAATATTTTTCTACAATTTAGTACTCTAGTTCTGTATTTAGAATTCTATCACATCTCGCTGCATCAATTAGTAACTAGTTTTTAGTTCTTCTATATGTGTTCTTCCTTCAATTATTATTATTTCTTTTATATATTTTAGAAACAAAAAAAAAATTATTTATTTATTTTATTTACGTTTTTTCTCTATATATTTATTTGAATACTTTGTAAATTCTTAAAATGTTTGTAAGTTATTTTCCATTTAGCCCTGAAATGTGGGCCGAAATGCTGGTTACCTATAAATAGTTTTCTTTTACTATTTTGATACCTTTATTGACCGCCACCCCGATTATCTCCTTACAATCTAAATACTTTTATTGTTGTACTAGGTTAAATATTGCAAGATTGGATATCAATAATCTAATTAATTTTATTGTTGTGCTATATTAAATATTGTAAGGTCTGATAACAATGATCTGGCTTCCTATCTTTATTACTTTTTTAATCTCGGTCTTTACAACCACACAATTACAGTTAAAAGAGATTAGTAATCAATAATTAATTTTATTTTTATAAATTTTTTTTCTTAACTACCTTTGAGAAATCAATTCTGAATATTTTTTTCAGCATTACTGAATATTTTTAGCAATTCTGAATATTTTTTGTACCATTAGAATTGCTTGAGTTATTGCTTGATCCTCCAACGGCTCCACTTGTCTTGATTCGAAGACAGCTGGATGAAGGAACACTGAAGGTACTTGCGGCAATGCAGGGCAATGTACCCGGTCAAGGATACCCAAGCCACTGACACGGAAATTCACAAGGTCCTCTTTCCGCTGTTCTCTTGAGCCTATCTCAGGTGTACTGCAAGCCCATCTCAGCTCTACTATTCTTTTAGGTTTTTTTTTTTTTTTCAGTTAAAAAATGTTAGGTTCATTAAACTCAGGGAGAGCTAAGTGTCACGAAAACAAAACAGGTGGAAGGTTGACTATCATTCTTTCAGGATCAATAGGTAATCTCCAGAGGGATAAAGAAAAATTTCTTACCTCTATGAGATAAGAAGTGAAAGCTTTTAGCTGGAGTGAGCCTTTGCGCAATAAACTTGATAAAATGCTATTTTAAACAAAACACACAACAGTAAATGTCTTTGTGAGCATTCGCTTGCTACGCATGACAATTTTCGAAAAACCTAAATATTAATAACCTAAACTCCTAACCACCAACTAATAACTAATATCCTAACATCATAAGCGTAACTTATGTAATAGCCTAACCTTATAAACACAACCTGAAGGATGTAATCTATTGATGGCTTTAACTAACTTTAGGTAAAAGCACTCAGTTGAATTTCAACAACAGATAATACATTGAAGTGTACAGGTTACTGCGATCTTCCTAAATGTCAAGAATGCTTTTAACACTACTTGGAGGACCTGCATATAGGATGGACTACAGACTACGGTGGTGCCAGTCAATCTTATAAGAGTTATTACAGACTACTTTAGGGATATATTTCTGTTTTATCTTTCACAAGATGACTGATGGTGTCCTACAGGGCTCCGTACTGGGGCCTCTTCTATGGAACGCAATTTTCAAGTTGACAATGTCAGAGGGAGCATCACAGTTGTGGGATTCGCAGATGACGTTGCAGTTGTAGTGGCGGCGAAGTACTTGGAAGAAGGTACCTCATCGCTAACCAGGCTGTTGCTATGGTATGAGATTGGTTGTCTTCGGTAGGCCTGTACTTGCAGATCACAAGACTGAGGTTTGTTATACTAAGAAAGAAGCGATGCTTACCAACTCATTTATCGCAGCATTGTCTTAAGGGCTGTTCCGGGTAACCTACGGCAACCGAAAGGTTGAATTGGAGGGGCCACCATAAAACATTATGGCATATAGTAGCCTACAGGATATACCAGCACCCATGTGGCCAACAGTCAAAACTCACCTACTCCAGCGCTCTCTGTGGCAAGAGAAGTGACCAGGAGGGAGCCATCTTGTTTGTATATTTTGAATTGTATAGAGTTTTATTATCTTCTAGTCATGCATTATTTTTCATTTATATACAGTCCACTAAAACCCAATCAGCCAACCAAAAGTGAAGTGTGTCTGGCAATTAAGATGAAGGCATACTTCATACAAGGGCATTAAGTTCTTTTGGAATTGTTTCCTACGAGGCGGTGTGCGTTATAGCCAGAATGCCCTCTGTTAAACTTCTTGTAGAAGAATGAAATAAATATTATGATTATTCTCTCATAGCGAGAGAAGAAGAGCGGAAAATAACTATCACTCAGTGGCAGCAGCGCTGGGAGGCTGGAAATTCAAGAAGGTGAACCACTGTCACCCAATATTGGCTCGTGAAATGGTCGCCAACATGGTGGGGTAGATTTTTATGTCACCAGAACGTTGTAAAATGGATAATACAGCAGAATGTCCTGCAATCGAGAAAACAGAGGAGCACGCTTGTTTGTTAGTTTTTGTTAAGTGACGTCATTGACATCATTGGCCATTATCGCCATTTATAGCGTATTTAATTTCTCTTACATTTGTTTAATTTAATTTCTTATTTTGCTCCTTATTTTGTTACTAATAAAACCATCCATAAAGACCTAAATGTTCCTTATGTAACCGATCTAGCCCGAACCCGATATTATTCCTTCCATAATAAACTCCCTAACCACCCAAACCCACTAGTTTCTAACCTTGCTTCCTATTCCATTCCTGGCAATCCTCCGAGGCACCTGAAAAGAAGATGGCCTCGTGACCTTATATTGTAAACCGTTTTTAGATTTCTACTTCTGAGTAGTTTCTCTACATCCTGTATCATATCATTATGTCATTATGATCAAATTTACTTGTTGTATTTTTTATACAGTTGTAAATATCAATAAATAATTTTTTTTTAAAAATTCTTATTTTATTTATTTGTTTTTTAAATTTTATTATAGATATTCATTTTTTTGGCTGTTCGATGTTATATTTGTGTCAGTGAACCTTTAAATTTTAAAAACTGAATCACAAATTTTACTGTTTTATCATCACCTCTGAGGGTTTTTGAAAAAACCCGGGTTTAGTGGAAGAAGCAGTAAATAATATTTGATTCAATAGAAATATTTGCTATCGAAAAAATTAAAAATAAGAATTTACAAAACTATTATCCTTCCCAGCTTCCTCTTACACTAAGGGACGAACAGCGCCTTAAATAAAGTATTATGCAAAATATTCGGACTGAAAATTATTATGAAGTTATTATGAATTAACGGGAGAATTTAGAAGGCTACACAAGACTAAATTAAGGGACCTAATTACCTAAACCAGGTAAATATAATTCAAGTTATAGCACTTTGGCGTATAAGTTTGTAGGGCTAAGTAACGAGCGGATCCCCCGGATGTATAAAACACTGAACCGACGGGTAAACGTCTGAGAGGTAGATCGAAACGTAGATGGGAGGATTGCATTAAAACTGATTTAATAGAATTGGGTTTGGAGGGGCATCACTGGAAGGATGTATGCAGGGAGCGTTTGGTGGTATCGGCATCGAACCTTCGGTGGTATCGGCCTTTGTTATTATTATTGATAATACTATGCTAAAATTCCGGTCAAATATCTCATATTTTTTACCTAGTATAAAAAAAATATTGAAGTTGGCGATCCTTGGCCCGAAGCCTCCATTGAATGGTTGTAATAATAAAATATCATCAGGATGTGATTATTATTATTTTTTTTTTGACTTATTAACCCATTTAGCTGACATTGAACCAATATTTAGTTTTGGCATAGCTCTTAGTTGGGAGACTATAAGTATTTATAGACTGTGGGGACAGGTTGTATCTTTATATAGACCACTGATGGCTACCAATATAGCACCGAGTTTGAACAGAAAAATGCAATCATTAAAATATGTGTACATACACTTTATAATTTATTTTCTAGACAGCGCATACACATATATATTTGAAAATACTATGTTTCATTCAATTAACAAGATTGGATATTATGTAAAACATAATAAACCAAAAGAGTATTTGAATGGAATATGGTCCGGGTGCGGTAAAAAAAAAAAACTCAAATAGCAGAATTATACTATTTTATTGAGCCAATGTTTCGCCCCACGTTGCATGGCTCCGTCAGGGCTAAAAAAGATACAAACACTGTAGTTACAAAAGGAAAAAAAAAAAAGAAAAAACATAAGTGTAAAATAACAGGGATACTATAAAATAATGGGATACAATGTGTGTAAGTAATTAAGAAACAAAATATACCAAATGAGCGGGGATACAGAAAAGTGTAAAATATAATAGATATTTTATAGTTCTTTTGTTTTCGTTCTTAGTTCTAGTTGTTTTAGTTCCTGAGATATAGATTTCTTAAAATAAATTAACTAACTACTAATCTTTCAGAAGATTTTTAAGAAATTTGGCTTTTTAAAAAGCTATATCTCGAGAACTAGTGAGCGTAAATATCTATCTCTATTAGGACTATTTTTAAGCAAATTTGCGCTTCTGTAAATAATGTTCTCTTAGATTTTCTAGTGTTGTTGGTAGTTTTTAAGATACAGGGCTCCGAATAAAATAATGTTTTTTTAAGGTTTTGAAACAGCCGCCATTTTTTATTCCCCCTACCTATACTTGGCAGACTCATCAGTTTTGACTATTAATTATACCTAGTTTTCATTAAAGTAATCAAAAATTGGGGTGAGATAACTGCCTTTTTTTCTTCCCGGCTCTTGTACTATTATAACCTTTTTTTTAAAGGCAATCCACGTCGAAGTTGATGTTTGCATGGTTATCTACAGATGACCAATATATTTAACTATGGGGTTAAGTTTTTCATTTTGTGGGACCACCACTTAATGAAAAAGTCAACGCCCCAACCTCGGACTCGAACCGGCACCGCCCGCAGACTTGAGCCTAACCCCTGAGTTAACGGTGCAGCCCGAATAAACGGTTTTTCATTTACGTGAAATAAACGAACAAGATATAAAAATATGATAGTAA
>NW_027109182.1:808637-810627 GCF_000696795.3 Halyomorpha halys
TATTTTTTAAATAAGGTATATATATTTATATTTATCATTGTCTATTATATACTATAACTATTTTTCTAAATTACTTCTTTTTGTTCATTTGTATATAATTTTCTTTTCACTTATATTTACATAATTTTTAACCTTACCTTAGTTTACTGTTTTATATTTTATTATCTTATTATCTTACCATGTCAAAGTATTGTTAGTTCTTTTGTGTCTTTTTAGCGATAAAGTTCAACAAAGTAGTTACAAAGTTAACTTTTTTGATCGCACCCCCGACCATTTCCCTCATATTTTATCATCAATCTTTACTAATTGCTACTAAAATTTTAGAAAAATTCCCAGAACTTGCCTGAAAAAAAAACTTTTTCTATGGTCTGGAGAAATTGTTTACGCCTTTTCTCAAATTAATGAATCCCACTGTTCAAGTTACACAGTAACAATTTTCTATTCAAACCTCTCAACGTTTCTCTATCCAGATGCTCATGGTATAGGAGCAGATCTAAAACAATCTCAGAACGAAATAGAATTACATAACATCAATTCAAAATGAAAAAAGGGACACAGCTTGAAGACAGTTATTGAGTCACAAGTTCCCACAAGCCGCTAGAAAAATAAATAAAAAAAATTTTTTTTTAGTCATTACTACGAAGGAGTTGAACTTGGAGATCGACTTTCTTGAAGACTGATGTCCGAAGGCTCTGAAATCTAAATCAGTATGAAAGATAATGTTGTCAGTAAGTACTCAAAATGAAGCTTGTTATATTAACTTTAAAGTAGTTTAAACTAATCTTCTACACAACAATAACAGTTTGTCATGACCTTTTTGACAAAAATATCAGTTTATACTTTTTCTCAACAATAACAGTAGTGTGTCAATATAATAAATAAGAATTACAATCCAACAAGACAGAAGATTGTAGAATTGATGAGTAAATAATATTGAATAAATGAGTAATGATTACTGACCCTACTTATACAATAAATGAGTAATGAACACTGTATACTGACTCTACGTATAATTACTGATAATTACTTATCCAATACGTAATGACTACTGATTTTTTTTTTATTATGCCAATTGGAACAAACAAAAACATGGTCTATTGAAGAGCATTTGTAATGAGCTAAAAATTAAATAAGAGTAATGACTACTGATCCTACTTATCAAATAAATGAGTAATGACTACTGATCCTACTTATCAAATAAATGAGTAATGACTACTGACCCTACTTATCCAACAAATATATAATAACTACTGACTCTACTTATAGAATAAATGAGTAATGACTACTAACCCCACTTATCTAATTAGTAATGACTACTGACCCTACTTGTCCAGTAAATGAATAATAACTACTGACCCTCCTGATCCAATAAATGAATAATGAACACTGTTTTCTGACTTTACGTATTATTACTGATTATTACTTATCCAATAAGTAATGGCTACTGATTTTTTTTAACTATGTCAATTGGAATAATCAAAAACATGGTGTATTGAAGAGCATTTGTAATTAGGTAAAAATTGAATATATGATTAATGACTACTGACTCTATTTATACAATAAATGAGTAATGAACACTGTTTACTGACCCTACGTATCATTACTGATTACTACTTATCCAATAATTAATGACTACTATTTTTTTTTTAAATATGCCAATTGGAACAATCAAAAACATGGTCTACTGAAGAGCATCTGCAATGAGCTAAAAATTAAATAAGGGTAATGACTACTGATCCTACTTATCAAATAAATGAGTAATGAACAATGTTTACTGACCCTACGTATTATTACTGATTGCTACTTATCCAATAATTAATGACTACTAATTTTTTTTTAAAAAATGATAATTGGAACAGTTAAATAAACAGATGGTCTAATGAAGAGCATTTGTTATGAGCTAAAAATTATATAAGAGTAATGACTACTGACCCTACTTATCCAATAAATGAGTAATGACTACTAACCCCAATTATCTAATTAGTAATGG
>NW_027109182.1:814962-818342 GCF_000696795.3 Halyomorpha halys
ATCAAATATTTTTCAAATCAATTCCAACATGTTGGTAGATAAATTTTAGGCAAATAGATTTTTTTCCTTGTCTGTGAAAAATTTTTTGAGAGCAGTATTAAAAAAAATCGGAAGTGAGGGCTCGGCGAGCCCCCCCCTTGGTGCTGCTAGGGTTAAGAAGCATTATTCTCATCTATTTATTTTATTATTATTTTTTTTTCTTTCAATAAGAACATTTTAAATAGTTAGGGGTGTCATTTGTATGACTATACCCCCTCATAATCCACTGTTAAAAAATATATATAATATAAGTTATATCAACCATGTAAGGCCCACCAGGTCGATCTGGTATAACAATAAAATAAAATTAATAATCCAATAAATGAATATTGAACACTGTTTATTGACCCTACGTATTATTACTGATTACTAAGTATCTAATATGATTTTTTTTAAAATATGTCAATTGGAACAATCAAAAACATGGTCTATTGAAGAGAATTTGTAATTAGCGAATAATTGAATAACTGAGTAATGACTACAGACCCTATTTGACCAATAAGCAACCAATAGTACAACAAGTTTTTTTGTCTTTTATCCATAGTATTTTAAAGAATATTCGTTTTCAACACACACCGTTGACACATCGTCCCTCTATATCACTACTAGATATAGATAGAACCTTGAGTTGTGTTGTAAAATTTTAAAAAAATTATATCAATAAAACATAATAAAATAATTATTTAAGGAGAAGATGGTTGGTGGTGCGGTCAAAATATAACACAGATAAGTTGAAGTAACTCATTTACTCGTGCCAACGTTTCGGCTAGAGTTCCTAGCCTTCATCAAGGCTAAGAACAAAGAACAAGATAACAACCAATGAATACAAAAAATAAAATATAAACAGAATGACATTAAGAAAATAATTGTACAGAAGTAAACATCTCCTCGTTTAAAGATATATTTTGACCACACCCCCCAACCATCTTTTCGTATGTCATCCACGGTCAACTATCTCTTTTGATTATAATAAAATCATTTTTCTTTTTTGGTATCTTATCACTTATGTGGGTACAATTTAGGTAACCAAAAAAATAAAAATAATAACGTATGCTTAATTGATGTCAAACTTTCGATTTTCATTTGATCTGTATAAATCCTCACATCTAGCGGATATGTGAAGGATTTCCGGGTCTTTTATTCGTTTACATCCATCCATTTTTGATTACTGCTCATAATAAGAAAGAGTTAGTTCTTTAAAATTAACAAATTTAAAGAAGCTTTAAGAAGCAGCCGTTATGAAAAATTCAATAAGGATAATATTTACCTCATATTAAAGAACAGTTAGTTTTACATTTATTTACTAAGTTCAGAACCATTTTTAAGAAAATCGAAAAAAATTGTACAATCGATTTTCTAAGCTGGCAGTTGCCATTAGTCAAAGTTACTATATTTCACTTCTTTATTTTATTTTTTAATGTTTCTTTTTCTGTAATATTTAGCAAAGTAAAAATCTTTTTATGCATGTTTTTTTTGCAGTTCGTTGTCTATATTTAAAGATCCATGTTTTGTATATGAGAATAAAATCTTCGTTTTTACAAATATTGCCATTTAAGACAAAATAGCGATTTTGTGCTAGCACAAATTTGTTTACAGACCGACAGACTGACACAAACTACATTAGCCCGGATGAAAAAAATTCAGATATCTCACCCCAATTTTTGATTACTTTAATGAAAACTATGTATAATTACTAGTCAAAATTGATGAGTCTACCAAGTATTGTTAGGGAGAATAAAAAATGAATAAAAAACGTTAAAAAAATTAATTTTTCATTCAGAGCTCTATATCTTTATAACTACCAAACAAAATTAGAGAATCTAAGAGAACATCATTTAAAGTAGAGTAAATTTACAAAAATATGAGCCTAAATAGAGATATTTACGTTCAATTTTTCCCGAGATATAACTTTTTAAATTAAAAAATTTCATAAAGAATTCACTGAAAAATCAGTAGTAAAATTTATTTTGAGAAATCTATGTCTCAAAAACATTTTGACGTACTAATGTCTATTAGCAATCAAATTAAAGCTGGTTTAATATACTATGAAGTAGTTTATGACGTTCATCTTCGTAGGAGTAATAGTTTTCATAATATTTTTAAAGATTTTATCCGAACAACAAAACTACAACTTATAAAAACTACTACTCCGTCATATAAAATAGTACATTTAATTTGAGTGGTGGCAGACATATGTATGTGTTATGGATCAAAATCTTTGTTCGAACAACTATAAATCAACATTTTGTGAATTAAGTTTGATGAATATCCTGAAAACCTCTTCACCTACGAAGATAAACGCCATAAACTACTTTATAGCACATTAAACTAGCTTTAATATGAGTGCTAATATTTCTGTACGTGGAATGGTTTTTAAGATATATTTTCCCCAAATAAATTCACTAACTTCTGATTTTTAAGTACAATTTTTGTTAAATGAAATGTTTCAATTTAAAAAGCTAGTTCTTGGGAACTATTGAATGTAAATATTTTAGTATTGTATTAGTAGTGTTGTAAAATATTAGTCTATTTGGGCTCATATTTTTGTAAATTTACTCTACTTTAAATGATGTTCTCTTAGGTTTTCATGTGTTGTTGATAATTTTTTTTTTTGTGTAAAGTTGAGAGCTATGAATGAAAAATATATTTTTTTAAACGATTCGAAACAGCCACCATTTTTTGTTAATTGGCAGACTCATTAATTTTGACTTGTAATTAAACGTAGTTTTTATTAAAGTAATAAAAAATTGGGGTGAAATAACTGACGTTGTCCACCTCTTGGGCTCTTGTACTATTAGAATATATATTTTATTTACCTAAAAAAAGTATACTTTAGTAGTTACTTTACAATATATATTTCATGTACCCAAATAAAAGTGAATCTTAGTTGTAAAATTAAAATATTTATTTCACGTAACCAATATAAAAATATTAACACATTTTTTTTGCGAAAAGTCGTTTAAACATGAACACTTGACAAGTAGCAGAATTATATTACATTATTATTAAAAGTATGGAATTATAAGTTCGAAAAAGTATGAAAAAAATAGTTTAAAAGCAATATAACATATTGATAAATTTGACGGAGAGATCTAATTAGACTTCAAATAATTCTTAATTTTTTCTGAAATTTATTTATAAATAATTATTTCAACGGCTTGGCCTCTAAACATCAAATACAATAATAATAATAAGGTCGACAATTATTTATACTTATTGGATTTTATTTTCTTTCTTATCAGTTTGTTTTTAACTTTATAACTATGACGCAAGGGTCATAATAATAAACATAATGGAGACTATATGCCCATTAAATTTAACAAACATAAGTATTTTTCTTA
>NW_027109182.1:818682-819330 GCF_000696795.3 Halyomorpha halys
TTTTATCAAATAATCGGATAAATAAATAATTAAAAGTTAAAAATTAATACAAATTATATTAATAATAAACATTCTTTATAAAATTAATAGTAAAAAGTCACTTTATACAGTAAATATGACAAAACAATTTTGAGAGATTTTAAAATTCTAAGAGTTCAAAAAAAGTTCATAGTTTGTGTCATATCTATTGAATTATTCGATATATAACGATATAAATTCATTTTTTTTTTCCTAAGAATTGATATTTATTTTTTAACTTTATTAAAAAAATTAAATTATAATACTGACTTTTTTTTAGGAATCCTTAAATAAAAGATAATATAACTGATGTAGCTGACCTAGTAGGAAGACGTACGAGATGCAGAGCTAACAGAGACACACAACCATACACCACAAAGACTGATCCTGTACTGAACTCCCCCCACTACACTACAGCGACCTCTGCCCTCCAGTTGAAATGTGTCATTGTCTTTTCCCGTTGCGGCATATCTACTAAGAGAATCCTTTTACCTCTTATTGCCTCCTTGAGCACTAATATCAAAAGTTTCGATAAAATATGTCGAAAAAATTGTCGGGGTTGATTCTTGTCTTAGGCGATTTCTCCAGCCTTATATTTCTTTACAGAAGGCCCACGACAAGGCGTATTCA
>NW_027109183.1:0-2833 GCF_000696795.3 Halyomorpha halys
GTTTAACGATTCATCCAAACACAATTTAACTTAACAGAATATAGATTAATCTTAATGTAAGAACAATACAATTTCGAAATTTCGCCAAAAGATCATTATTGAATGTTGTACAGTGAGTTAAAACAGATATTTCCATATTATTTTAAACTGGGGCTTCTTTTTTTGCATATTTTTTCCTTAAAATATTAAATAATAATATATTTCAGAACTCTGTATAATTGTATATCTATATCTTAAACTGTATCAAAGTTCAGAAGGGTTATGGGAGTAAGCTTCTGCCGTTTCAGGACACTCAGAATAGAACTTTAGGTTTTTATTTATCTCTTTACACTATATTATCCATATTTATGTATATATTTTTACACTACCTTTGAAATACACTGAGTCCAAGAAATCCCAACTTAAGATTCCAAAGAGCATTAAAAATATTTTAAACGAAGCTATTAATCCTCAACATGTCATATAACATAAAGTAAAACACAGAATAAATAATACATTCCAAGAACCTTCACAACCTGTCTGCATGATTACTGAGATTTTTGTTAAAATATTTACTCGATTGATTTGTAAATTTTAATTATATAATCATTAATAAAGAAAATTAAATCTCATAAGATCCAGTAATAAGACCCATATCATACAGAGAGGTTTTTGTCTTTCCTGCAATGGCTAGTTGTGTTTTCCTTTCTCTGTTCCTAACACCCTTTGTGAGTTCCACACTGAGCTTTCTTTCCTTATCACGGCGGACGTCCTCTTCCCTAATTGGCTAAGAGGTTTTCCTCTTCCCTCCAAAACCTCGCCCTTCCTCTCTTCTTTCTGCTTTTGTTAGACTTCAAACCAGATAGAAAGTTAGATCAGTTACATTCTTCCAGGAAATAATAATCTAACCACTATTTTACTTAAATTGTATTTTATTTATAATATGAATAAAAAAATCAATTTTTTTTTTTTATTTTATATGATATTTTTTGCAAAAACAAGAAAAAATTCTATATTATACTTACTATGTATTCAAAATTTCAATGTTATAAATATTATCAAATATTTGTTTGCTTGAACATCTGGATGGTCTTAGACCCTGGAAAACAGTAGTTCGTCATAAAATCTAATGAAACCTGTCAATGTTCAAGGACCTTTTAAGAGCTAGTGGATACAGTATGGTTCGGGGTCGAACACCTTATAGAATGAAACCCCAGGTGTAGTCAGCCATGAGAAAGCAATCTATGAGCAAGCCGCAAGTTAAGCCAATTAAAGATTATCGGACAGTCTTTTTGATACATTCTTATGGGGTGGAGCTATGAGAAGCCAATGAGAAAGAAAGGACCAAATTGTAACACCTCTAACACTCCCTCCACCCCTCCGATACCCATATGGGGAGAAGTGAATTACAGACAACAGTGGGTTAAACAGTTGAAGCTAAATAATTGAAGAAGGACAGACATCATCACCAGCAGTTTCCCACGCACCCAGCTAGGTTTAAAGATATCTTATGGCAAGACCATCTTTCTGAATAATGGTTATCATATTATATTATTCATGAGTAACTATGTTAACTAAAATGTCCTTATTATTCTACCAAATTAATAAGTATAATACAAAATACCAGTATTTGTTTTATTTTTCAGGAATTCTAGGTTTTATTATTTCTAATGATGTGCGAATAATGTTCGGGAATGTGGTATCAGATATTGATTTATAATATTTTTAAACAATATTATTACATTTTTCATTTGTTTAATATTTAAACAATATAATTAAATGAAATATAAGTATTTATTTAGCATGTTTATCCATTGTGAATTTCTTTGAATAAAGTATCACAAATGAAAATTGTTAACAAATCCTTAGTTTAATATTTCTAGATATTAAAGAATACTTCTAAAGTGACATAAGAAATTCTTCGGCATAACATAATTTTATCTTATTCAACTTAGCCCAGATCATCATAGCCTGCGAACAAGTTTTAAGTCGAAGAATAAGTGGGTTAATCGCGCGAGTGACTTGATATTATAATAGTAAAAGACATGATAAATAGCGATAAAGATAGCCGCAATGAGATATAGATAAGAAGAGGACTGAGAGAGCGGGAGGAGGAAGGGAGGGGTGGAAAAGCGAGAGGGCTTCCTTAATGAAACTCGACTCAGAGTAAACGGCCTTTAATGCCGGACCATTAGCAGTAATTCATCCCTCGGCCCCTTCGATAATAGTTCAGATACTATAAACCATAAGATCTCACTACCGTTTTATTTTCTTTTTGATATCGGTCCACCTGTCAGGAGTTCTAGCAATTTATTTCTACTCGCCGGCCTAAGGCCATTGTTCCTAGGACGATTACTCTCTAAATGTAGTAGTCTTTTACGGCCTTGTTTTATAGAACCATATCACTTTAGATTACCCAAATTTATAGCTTAACTATGTATAAAGATGTCACCATTCCGATACCCTTGTATCGACTAAATGGCTTATAGTATACTAAATATCATTAGAATTAACAGTCGACACCAAATATAACTTGATTGACTGAATTCATGAATATTATGAAATAAATGAGTAACATAAAAAGTGTCCACAAGTTGTGAGATATAGTGTTCAGTGAATAAACAATAAAGGCTCGAAAAACTGAAGTAAACTTCTGTAATGGTGCTGTTATGATAGCACTTACAGTAATACTAGGCCTGATTCGATAGTTGATACTGTGTGTAATAGTAGTGAAGCTAGCATCACATTAACTGCCACAAGTATCCTCCTTGAAACTTAACTGTTAACCTTAACTTAACATAACATCTATAATGGCGATTGTGTGTTAAAATATTTTCCTTATATATCTGCTATC
>NW_027109183.1:2883-6657 GCF_000696795.3 Halyomorpha halys
GTATCCTCCTTGAAACTTAACTGTTAACCTTAACTTAACATAACATCTATAATGGCGATTGTGTGTTAAAATATTTTCCTTATATATCTGCTATCCATGAATGGTGGCACATCTCCAAAAAAAAAAAAGTATACTTCTTGTACGCGTTACTAATTGTTCCAGAGATCACACCGTAGATTTCTGGTAATTTGCAACAAATCTAATAGCTCTAGAGAAGTGTGGAAGAAGACCTCACTAAAGAAAGTAAGATGAGCAACTATTCATGCAAAGCAAGGAAATATTGTTGAGTTTTGATTAATTCTATACTTGAAATTGAGTCAGAATGTTTTCAACTTGATCAAGAGTAGTGGTGGTTGAGAGTAAACTGTAATAGCCAATTTTCTAACGGTCAACCGTGTGAATAGGACACTACCACAATGCCTTTAGTACTATAACGGTATCAAACTATCACTGTGAAAACCAGCCTTAAGACAATATAAGTTACCAATGAGTTTTTATAGCACACAAACTTAAATTTCATTTAATCTGTTGGAAAAGTTTCTATTTACGTATACATTTTATTTTATTTTTTTGCGTACCGTAATTAATGGAGCAGTATATAAGCATGAAAAAACAAATTTTGTAATAGAATCTTAGAATAAAAGGTGCACTAAATTAGTAAAGGACTACAAAATTAAAAAATATATATATACTAAAAATATTCGGCCTTTTTTCTTTTTTACATTTGACCATATATACTTCGTTTAATATCATTTATGAATCATAGATACTAATGGATGTCATTTTTTATAATATTTGTTTATTTCTTTAACTTCCTTTCGACTATTTTTCTATCACCAACGATTAATTTTCTTAATTCAGATATATTAACATTTTATCCATTCCAGAATTCTTTTGGTATGAAAAGGTTTTTTAAATTTAAAGAGTTTTTTATTTCTTTTTGATAACAATCATAAGGTGGGCCTATCTTCCAGATGAGGCATTCCAGCGCTATCTTTCAAGAGTCTGAATTCTCTCTTCTTTTGCAAAGGTAGCCCAGTGAGCATTCAGATCTTCTCGTTTCTTTCGGAAATTTTGGATGCGTTTTTATGCCAAAAGATCTATCGGAGGCATATCCTCCATCACGTACATATCGTAGGATACAGTGCTAAAAGCTCGAGCGACACGCAGAGCACTTCTTCGATGCACACCAAATACATGAAAGTATGACTGAACCTGACAGACTTCCACTCAGATCGGTGTTGCGTACAAAAGCGTAGAACTATCTATATTAACCAGAATTCCTCTTATTCTCTCTTGGTCCTCCAATATTTGGCAAAATCCTAGCCAATCCATTAGTCACTTGCGTTTCTCTAGTGCTAGATTTGTGTATGTGTTCATCAAAACGAAGTTTGGCGTCAATTTGCACTCCGTAATAACTAAAGATGGCTAAGATAAGATATTGATTGAACTTCCCTATGGTGAGACTGATAATCTCCCTCACTTTTCTACTTCTTATCAAAACTGCCTCAATTTTATGGTCCGCAAGCTGGAGGCCTACCACTGAAAGACATTGACGAATAGCTATGACTGTCTTGTTCGCATTGTGAAATATCTCTTCAATAGTTTCCCACGAACGATGATTGTCAGATCGTTCAAAAGCCGAGCGTAACAGTTTATTCCGGCAGGTGTAGCTTAAAACACTATGTCATACATAATGTTCTAGAGCGATGGCCCTATGTTCCAGCAGCTCTGATGGCATCGATTGTCGATCTGTCCTTTTGAAAACCGTTCGGATCTTCGGGCTCCTTCACTGAAGTCAATCATACTGCCATTGACGATCCTTTTCAGTACCTTGCAGGCAGCAGGGTTTGTGTGTGACAATGAGAACAAAAAGTGGCCAAACCCACGAGGTATAGGTCCTATTGCATTTAATTTAGACTTAACAGAACTAACTAAGAAGAATAATTAAATAATACATGAAACTAGGCTTCCAATGATATCAAACGCAAATATGGTGCATTGTATTAACAAAATTTATTAAGATTAGAGTGACAATTAGCTGCATATGGCAATTCTGATAACCGATCGCGGCCAACAACATATATTTAGATTAGGTTATGGAAATGGAGTCGATTGTTATTCTATAGGATATTAAATACAATAATTTATTTATTCTCCGGGGCTAATTCTAATTATTAAAAAAAAACAGCAATATACAAGGAGCTCGTAAGGAGGCTGCTGTACTGCTAGCGCAACTACAGTATTTTACTTAATTACGCTTAAATGCCATATTCTCACATTCTATGTTGAAAGGTGTAATACCACCTACTTCAAGGGCTTTCACTGATGTAAAGTTACTCCTATTTTTAAGAGGATTAATTTCCGTTTAGTAAATAGTTGGGCCCGAAGACTTGGCAACGTATTCTTTATTCTGAGTAAAAATACATAAGACGGGAGAATTCCGTTAAAATTGATTTAGTAGAATTGGGTTTGGAGGGTCATCACTGGAAGGATGTGTGTGTGGAGAGCGATTGGTGGTGTCGGCATCGAACCCGTGGGTTGTTAGGCCTTCATTATTAAAAATTCATAAACCTCCTAAAAAGTAAAGCATCAATTCAAAAGAACAGACAATTAATTAATTATCCATAAACGCAATAGATTACACCTCAAGCGTGCTCTGAATTAGTTGTTTAGTTATTGTTGCTATTAATATAAATTATTTTTATTGGAATTAGTTATCTAAATATATTTTAATTATTTTTTGTTTAATTTGCACTTTTTTCGAATCGGCCTACCACGATTCCAAGGGAATAGTACGGATTAATGGAATAGTGTCTAATATCTTTGTAATTGAGAAAGGAGTAAAGCAAGGAATTAGTTTGAGCCCCCTCCTGTTCATCATTTATATAGATGAAATCCTGAAATGTGCAAACGGAGGACAGCCCGCACTGCCATTGGCAAATGGAACATGAGGACAATACTGGCCCAGGTAATGGTATTTGCGGATGACATTGTCCTGACATCAATGCCAGTAAAAGCAAAATAATGCATATAGGCCGGGAACAAGAAAACATTGAAATACTTAGCAAAAGTAAACCAATAGAATTGGTGGACGAGTACACTTACCTAGGAACAGTGATCAGCAGGAATAGAAAGATAGACCAAGAGATATCCAGTAGGATAAAGAAGGCAAATGCAATATACTACCAACTCTTCAGCACAGTTATAGGGTAAAAGGGAGGTAGAGAAGAATGTTAAAGTACATATCTTTAAGTCTATATACCTACCTACCCTCTTTTACGGAATCGAAAGGTGGTTACCACTAGATAAGCACCAAAGCTGAGTCGATGCAATGGAAATGGATACCTACCAAGAGTGGCAGGCTGAACTAGGAGGGATCGCATATGAAATGAGAGGACAAGACAGGATATTGGAACTGTCTTCATAAAGGATACCATTGAAAAGAGACGACTTAGATGGTTTGGACATTTGTGCATCAGTGAAGACAGGGATCCAAGAAAATATTTCGAGGCCAGACCAAGAGGAAAACGCCCAAGAGGAAGACCCAGAATACAATGGAAGGATTACATCTCCAGAGTGGAAGAGAAAAGAGAGAAGAACTGGTATACCATGAGTGTACTGGCTCAGGATCGAGAGGTTTGGTTGGCTTGAACAGAGGCACCGCCACGCAGAAAGACATTAAGGAGGAAGAGAAGGAAGAAGAAAACGTTTTGCAAGATCATTTCGTGTATATTGTATTTACTCTCATTAATTACTTTTTCCAAGTATATT
>NW_027109183.1:6707-20683 GCF_000696795.3 Halyomorpha halys
GTGTATATTGTATTTACTCTCATTAATTACTTTTTCCAAGTATATTTCTTATGTTTTTCAATTATATCAATTGAAAAATTACCCTTTTTAAAAAACATTTTTGAGCCCGCCAACATAATAAATATTCACAACATTTTACAGTTGCTTCATTATTCTTCCGGACCAGCAATATATTGAATTAGACATTTTTTTGTTTAAACCATACTTGATAATTTCTGGTATAAGGCGGAGGGTAGAGAGCGGGTATCCACAGGTTACCACCCCATTTTAACCTGGGTGAGGGATTCACGTTTTCATTGCATGAGATCGCCTCAAAATTAAAACTAGGACCCTCCAGGTTAGATTCGAACAGGCGACGCTGCAGTAGGTTGCTAAGATTGACGGCTTAACTCCCTCGACTACAGATGACCCACTTATTATACATTTTCATCAGTTTCTTTATGAACCTAGCCTTTTTAGCAATGCATTGGATATTTGCCACATTGACCAGAAACATTTGTGGTTCTAGTCTGAGTAAAGGTACGTTTACAACAGTCAGCATGTGTCAACAAGATATTAGCCCAGTCTCTTTGGAGAAACGGTTATGAATGTACCACTAGTTGAATGTACAAAGAAAGGAGAGTTTTGTAACTCATACTGGTTCTAGCATAGTATTTTACCACTAGCAGTCTTGCAATCACTATGTTAAGGATATAAACCTTATAGCAATTTATAGATATACGCATATCAGTGATCTTTTTCTCTCAATTTTCCAGATGGCTCCTGAAATAATTTCTTTCATATCAAGAAAAAACTTTTCAAATATCTTTTTCTATAACTAATTAACCATAAAGTGAATATGTAGGTTTAAAATACTGAAACTTTATATGTAAGTCTATCATTTAAAAAGAAATTAAAATTCTCAATTCCTTGGTCTGCTCAACACCAAATAAATTATGACCATATTACAAAAATCTTTTGTCAACAAAATCAGGTCCCCCGTTCCTTTAAAAGTTAAACATTTTATAATAAAACAAGATTTTAATACTTTTGTCTAATTCAGGATTAAATTAAAAATAAAGCCTCTGAAGCATACTAATTGGTCAAGCAGTAAAAATATGATACTACAAACAGCGGAAAGAGCTGCTCACTACACTCTGAGCTAAAATGTAGTCAAAATTCTGTCATTGTTAAACATTCTGACATTTAAACCTTTTTTTATCAACAATCCAATACTTTTAGAGAATAGAACTGAATTAATAACGTCTTACTGTTATTTTAATGATCACAGGTCTATAAATAGGATTAAAAGTAACAAGAATTAGGAGTGGTGAAAAAAAAAAAACTCATCACAGAAAAAAAAATTGTATTGTAAAAGAAATTTATTTTCAGCTATACACATTTACATAGCATTACACAAGTTTTTACATATTTTACAATTACAATGCAATTAGCCTGACAGGACAGGTTGATAAAATTACAGCAAACAAAATAGAACCATACAACATACAGCAATTTTATTTTATTTCACATCTATGATACATTAGGCCAGAAACGAATCCTCTTTTTTTAAATATTTTTTTTTATTGTTAAATTCATAAAATTATTCTCCAGACAACTGTTTACTTATGGATTTACACCGACTTAGACTATTCACATGTAGGTAATATTTATAAATTAAAAAAAATATTTATAGGTATATACCATATATATATTGAATACAATATAGAATTTAATATTCAAAAAGATATGCACGATGTGAATCTAAAAATGCTTATAAATATTTGATCTTTTACTTACTTTCTAGAATTGTGAACATTAAAAAATTAGAAAGTTAAAAGTTCTTAATAATTAGTGACTCATATTCTATGAACTTTCTTAAAATTTCAAGATCTGATCCATCCTGAGCTTACAGTCCATAAAAGGCTCTTTGGTAAATATTTTTTGGTTGAAACTAAGTTTCTTTGGCTTCCACCGTAGTGCACAAAATGAATTGGTGGTGAACACATACAGCAATATATAAATTTGATATCGAGACAATGTATCATTACCCAATACTTTTTAACAGTATATACACATTAGACACATCACAATCGTTCATTTTTTTCAAATTTAGTTCCACTCCTAATTATTAAAAAAGAAATTTAATATCGAGAGATTTATAATCGTAATCTAATGCCAATAAAAATATACATTTTCAAATATATTAAAAAAATAGTTGACCGCATGTTAACCACATCTGTCTGCACTAAAACGGTCTATATAAAAAGTTTAAAGTTAACAATTATTAATATTTATATAATTCAAATACGTAATAAGTCGTATTCTTCTTATACAATCAAAAGTTCTTAAAGCATTTTTTTTTTTTAAAACATTTTTTCCGTTACTCTATACATGCGATTTTCTCCAGTAAACACCCATTAAATCACCAAAATTGTGCTTGAACAAAGTGGCCAATAATTACAACAAGACTAGAAAAAAAACTATAATTATAAATATAACAACTTTATAATAAACTCTGAAATAAACAATACGATGTCCGCAGTCACACCGCTAATAAATAAGCAAATCCGTAAATATATAATTTAAATATTCACAATCGAAATTCGGTTTTTATTCTTTTTTTTTTTCTTTTTCTTTTATTTGTTTTTTTTTTCTTGTTAGTTCAATTTTCACAAGTTAAAGATGAAAGCTGAATGTAACACACCGAGTGAACAGTTCATTATTCAGGAAAATAAGGTAACACTGATAACATGGATAAAGGAAAAATCTACACTAGATTACTTATTAGAAAGGCTTGTAAGAAGAAAAACATATACGATTATCAATTAAACAAACAAACACATTGGTAAAGTTTCGGTAAGATGCAACCCTAATATGAAGATTGACCCTGTGACTTGGAGGTTGAAGGCTCCAAACTCTGAAAGTGTTCTTGTAGATGTTCACCATGGCCGCCGTAGGAAGACACTCGCCCGCTCTGGTCCTGCAAAGACAAACATTGATTAGTAACTCTTGTTAATTAGCACAGCTCTGGTCAGTTTAGCCAATCTTAGCAGATATTAGTCTTCCTAAACAAACAGCCCGCAATACTAATAGGGCAAACATAATTATAAAATGCAGGCAAATTTCGAAATATTGACTTATTAAAGGTTGGGAGTTCTGATTTGAAAATTAACTTGTTTCTGTAATAGTTAGCTTCTAAAAGGTAAGTTGTTGTGAGGCTGATATTATTGCTGAAGCTTGTCCAAATATTTGCCGGCAAAACTTTCGGTTCAAATGCCATCGATTATTAACGTTGGCGGATGAAATTAAATATCTACCAGTAAACTGGTCAAACATAAAGTTAAGGGAGTTTAAATTATGGATTTAACCCAGTAAACCTCCCTTTAGCTCACTCACTGACTCTTTTTAATAAATAATAGCTATTAATAAATTTGTTAAGTCATTTCCATCCATTATTCAATTTAATCACACATGCCACTAACATACATTCAGGTAATTTAATTAATTTATTTTTGCAATAATATTACAATGGCCTAAAGGAATATCCCAGCACTATAACAAGATAAACTAATGAAATGCAAGGGTTAAACAAAACATGACGAATTTGCAAACCACGGGGTCCGAGGAAATTCAGATGAGGAAATTCACTAAACATGAACTATATTGAATAAGAAGGCAATTCCCAGGTCAAGTATAGCCGGAGTATGCATAACAAGCCCAGATGAAATTTGCATTTCATTAACCCATCGAATACTGATTCACCGCAAACTAAACCAATTAAATAACATTTAGTAACACTAAAACCTGCTGTATCTTCTTAATTTCCTTTTGGTTTATAAATATGGATAACTGTAAAAAATTATAATAATCATGCAACATTATGTCTGCTGCGTATATCTCTTTTTTCAGATGAAAAAAATTAATCCATTAACAAAAGGGAGTACTGTAAAGAATATTTTAGAGCACAGTTGCCCATAAAATTGTAATATACACTAGTAGCATTGTCAAATGAATTAAACACCTGAATTTATAGTAACAATTTTTTGGAACACATACTGTTAGGACACTGGACCAGACCAGATACATCGGGTGCTCCACCCACCTATTAGTATTATTATGAAAACGAAACTCCAGTCATCCAAAGTAGAAGTATATACAACTAATCTTAGTAATCTAAATTAGTAAAGTATTTTATAATAACAAATGTAAAAGAATTTATAACCAGTAGAGTAAAGTAAAAAAAAAAGTTTTGGAATGTCTTAAAACCCCCATAAAAAAATAAGGTATTTTTTAAGACTACCATTTATATGAAAGGTAATTAAAATCACAAAATAAGTCATCGAAATTGGATTATTATTAGAAAAAAGGGTGTGTACATCTAACATGGTTGATTACAATGTAAAGGTCAATGATTTTCAAAATAATTTTATAGTTTTTTTTGTTTTTATAATACAATAATTGAGTGCCTCACTTATCCACTACTTCACCTTCTTTAACATGTAAAACAAAGACAAATTTTTCTTTCAGTGAAATTACAACGAACGACGTGTGCTCAAGCTAAATGATTAATTGATTATTTATAAAATTAGTGACTAAGGGAGCATACATAGCGTGGGTTTTCATACTAAGTATTGAGCCAATTAACAAAAGGAATGAACGCATCGAGAGAGTTTAGGGCATCCAAAATGTTTGTAAATAATACCAGTATTGCTTTACGGAGCCGCCATGTTCTTGATGTGTGTGCCAATTAGTGCTTCAAATTGTGTGAACGTTAGGTAAGGCGGATACAAATACGTTTAAGATTTATGATCTTAAACGTATTATCTTTAAATGATGAGGGTAGGTAGTTTTTTTCGAGCAATTTTGACGAATAATATTTGGTATTTAGAAAAAAAAAATTATCAATTTCAGACATATAGTTTTATTTTTAAATGTAAGTATCGTATTTCCATAGAGTAATTGATTTCAGGAAATTTATTCAGTTCGAATCAAAATATGAAAATGTCATATATATATTTATCATGTAGTTTGTTTATGTTGATATTCTATAAAAGAAAGCTGAAGAGAGTACATACAGTATTCATATTACTATCAAATATTCAGAATATAATACAAATTTCAGAAGTTTAATAGCTTTTAAAACTGTTTCAGGAACCGTTTTAACTGAATTTTTTTTCCTCAACTTTTCCAGAACCCTAATTTATTAAATCCTTGTGTTTAGCAAGGATTCCTGTTTTCAATCTCGCGCGGATCAACTAGTAATTTATAAGGATAATTATAAAATTTCTGCTTGGCACTTTCCTTTCTGTTAAATAACTATATTCAATTAATTAATATATATTCATTTTGAAAGCTTGTGGTTCTGCTTTGAAGTTGTAATTAAAGAATAGGCATATAATTCTAGGAAGAGAGGATCACTGAAAGGGGTTGATTGGCAACGGTAGGGGACGAAGATGAGGCTGCTAATTTACCCGCTGAGAAGACAAATATGAAGATTGGCTGGCAATCACTATCAACTAATTCAATGACAGTATACACAGCTACTTTGATGTATATCGCTGCCCTTTCACGTTAGCCAAAGGTACTCGCCCTCTCTCTACTTATCTTTAATATCTTTATAAATGATAAATTATTTTTATTATCATGATTTTTTCAATTATTTGTTTTCAATATTTTTTATAAACAAAGTATGAGCAGATGGAAGAGTATGAAATAAAGAATATATAAGTAATACAATATAAAATAAGAAAAAATAAATAAATATGTAGATAAATCAGATGGAAAATAAAAAAATATGTATATTTTCCATTTTAACATCAATACTTTATATGTTTTATTACATTTTATCTTTAAATACTAACGTAAATAATAGATATAAAGTAAATAAATTTTAATATTGATAATAACATTAATATAGTACCATGTAATACTAAGCTGTGATAGCCAAAATATATTGCGCAAATCCCATTAGAATTAAGTCAAAAAGTATAGGTAAGAATTGTAGTGTAAGGGCGAATATAATTGCCTTTCTAAGTTTCATACTTTATATTTTTAAGTTTTATACGATATGCGTCTTTTCATTCCAAACTCCTTAACCATCCTAACCCATTAATTCTTAATCTTTCGTCCTTAACAATACCTGATAATCCTCCGAGGCCTCTGAAAAGAAGATGGCCACGGGACCTTCTAATTTAAATTAATGTTTGAAGTACCATCCCAAGATTTTCATTTTTTAGAAAAATGGAATTTTATATCAATATATCGTATTTTGAACCGAAAATTTTTCAAAACTAGGTATAAAAATGAAAGAACTTTTCATAACTGGGTATAAAATCAACAATTATTATAAGTTCACACTTCAATTAATTCCTAAATAAGGGCATTGATTTTCGCAAAAGATAAAAATATTTCCGATGCTCGATAGAGGAGCTATAAATTTTGACGATTGAAGTATCATATAAAAGAGAATTTTATAGAAAAGGAATAAATTTCGATTCTTAAATTCTTATTAACCTTTAATGAAAGTCATTCATAAACTTGAGATGTTTACGAACTCTAGTGGAGGTAAGTCGGCGAATCTAGACATTGGGTTTTATAGATCTCGACACGGATATCAATACCAAAGTACGTTCATATACATATTTTTTTTTAATCATAGACAGTCTATTTATATTACTTCCTCATAATTATCACATCTAGAAAGTATATTCAGCTTTGAGGAATGATCAATCAAAAGTAATTTTTTTTTATTTTAATTAAAATTCTATATCAAAAACTTATTCAGTTTATTTCAAAAATATAATTTTTCTTTTGTCAATAAAGTTTTAAAATATAATTCCTAATAAAAATTTAACTTATCTATAAGAGAGCCTGTCATAAAAATTTTTACATAAAAACTTTCTAGAAGTGGATATATTGACTATTTTTTTAGAAAACTATGTTCGCATCTACTTCCTAGAAAAGTGGAAGAATTTTCTTTACTGAATTGAGATTATTATTAGAAAGGAAACTACTCCCCACGGAGTAGAAAGAAGGAAGGAAGTATAAATTATGAGGATTATCATATTATTATCACTGCAAACAAAAGTTATTTAAATCAAAATATACAAATAGAGATTAAAAAAAATGAAACGTCTAACAGTAAACTTTTGTGAGCGTCAACAACTAGATTAAGGAACCGTTTAAAATTATTACGCCAGAGTGCACTGGAATTTTCCTTTGAAACAACAGGAGCCAAAGTGCCTTCTACAGCTAGAGACCTTTGAGGAAAACCTTATTGTTACATTTCACGGGCAGAATCATTTCGGACTAGCTTGTTCTCAATGCTCGACCAAATCCCTTCCACAGCTCCAATGTACGCGGACATCTTAAACACAAACCGCCTTTTGTATTATCATTGTCCATACTATAAAGTCCCACAAATATGCTCTCCATATTTGTAATATACGATTGTATATACTACTAAGACTTCTAGATCAAGCAATATCAAAGATGCATTCCTTCAACTTTGAATAACTCAATGCTTTCTTCAACGAAATATAATTTTAATTGCGAATAAAAAGCTATTGATACTTTGAACAAACTTAAAACAAGAAACAAACTTCACTGTTAAAAGTTACAGTCACTGTTACCTTTAAAGTTTCAATTTATTAAACGTTAGGAATTAAAATATTATTATTATATGGGATTAGACTTCTCGAGTAAAGAACCAATGAGGGATCATTCTACCAATTCAGGAAACATTAGCAATTTTAGCAAAGAAATAACAACGGTAACCAACATAGCAACGATAATATCTAAATCTCTATAATAAACAGGAGGGGATTCTACTAATTCTATTAGTAGAATTCTAGTACAATTCTAAACAAATAATAATTAATAATAAATAATACTAATAGTCGAAATCGGAATAAAATTATTAAAGATTTATACTTTCGATCCACTTGGATATGGTAAATTTAGATAAATAAACAAAATTACAGGCGCTCACATAAAAGGATTTTTTTTTTGTAGTCAATGTTTCTGGGAAAATATTTTTTGTTTCTTTTGGTCGGTTCTGATACTTTTCCGATGGTAGAAATTATGTGTTGTGCCTCTTTCATACAGGATATGAGTCATACCCTTAAATTATTTCAATTGGTCACTATAATGTTTGACAATTAAAAGAAGCATACTTGTACTATTCAAGATTATTATCTCCTATATCTGTATCACCAAAATTGTCGCCGAATCTTTTTCGAGACCAAATTCTTCACCAGCTTATATCAACGTAGTGGTATTTAGTTTTATAGTTTCTCTATCTTCAATTGTCAGTACCAAATCAGGCCTTTATCACTTTTTTTTATATCCTAGAGGTAACCACCCTATTCCACCTAGAGAGGGAGGATCGAGTTTTCATTACGTGAGATAAACGAGCTCAGGCTGGATTCGAACCGGTGCCAATGCTGACTCGAAGTTGCTAAAGTGACGCCTCCTCACCTTAGCTACAAACGGCCTTGCAGAGTTGAGACACCATTTTGGTGAGGGGGGTCAATTTATATTTAGGCCAGTCCCACGGAATGTATTACTCGACCTTCCCAATCTGGTTACAATAAGTTGGTTACCTGTTGGATGACTTCTCCGTAACCAGGTAAACAAAAAAAAAAAAATCACTCGGCTACCCCAGCCTCTAGAGCACTTTACTTCCCAAAATCTTTTTTTTTTTGTTATGAATGACGATTCCAATGATATATTTGAGTAAACTTCTAAATCTCTTGGAATAATAACTACCAATTAGAATATTTTTAAATCGTTCAGTAATACACATCTCTACTAGATTTACTAACTTTTCTGGTCAAGGTGTTCCTCTGCTCAATCAAAATATTTTACCGCTTCTGGTGTTTAACACAATCACAAGTCTTTTTGACATCGTTATATAGCTAGTGAAGCACACAGTAGTATTTTTTTATATAATATTTTTAACAAAGAAAAACATTTGATGTTTTAATATCTCAATATTTTTAACTTTCAAGTTCATGTTATTTGTTTTGAACTTAGCTAATATGAAAAAATATACCAAAAAAAAAAAAGGAAGAAAAATTATAAATACCAATTTTTTTTATTTAGAGGTATATGGATTTATTTAGGAGTGTATTTTATATATTTAAGAGAATAGTACTAATATTTCCTGTATTCACTTTCGATTCTGATGTTATTCCTCCAGTTTAAGCAATATATTTCGGCTTGAAAAATTGGATTAATTTCTAATAAATTTAATCATACCTATCTATAACTTTAAAAAAATATCCTTTTCTTATTTAACCGGTTAAGTTGAAATTTAAGTTTAAAAAAGGGAAGAAGAAAACAGCATATATGTATACGTGGTATATCATTCCAGGAAGTAAATGCATGCTTAGCTGAATCAGTACTTAGTAAGCATTGAATCAGCCCACCCCTCCGGCTGGACTATTTGCTGACGTTAAACAAAATGAACGAACAACTTACAAGCATTAGATTCTAGGTATATTATGTTGTCATAATATATTTAATACAAAATCAAATATGTTGGAAAACCGTGCATATAGAATAAGAAACTATTATAGATAATAGTATTGAAAAATAAATTTTATTATACTAATTTATAATATATATTAAATTTAAAAGATTTTTAGTTTTATATTCATGATGACTCGTCGGATATTGTTGACAGTATAGCCTGTAACTAGATTAGACAAGCATCGTATATAATACAAAGAGGAATTCCAATAAATTAACAAACTATTGTATTGGGATTTTAATAAAAATATTATATTTTTAATGCCAATATAGTGATAGTTAATTCAAGCTAATAGATCCAGATAATTGTTAATGGAAAAAAAATTAAAATTCGTACTCAAATTATTTAGCTTTATTTTTAATTTTGCAAAGAATATGCTTCTTGCAAACTCTATAAAAATGAATATTTTTTACAATAGCTTGGCAGGGAGTACAGATTTTCTGAAAAATTATTTTACAAATAATGAAGATGGTCAGGGTTGCGGTCAAAAGAGAAATAAAAATAGCTTTCTATAAACATCTACTATTTATATACTACTTACTATTTCTATAAAAAATCTACTATTTTTTCAACGTTTCGACATACTTTGTAGAGCTTCATCAGGGCTGTTAAAGTTTATTATTTGATTATTGATTATTACATATCTCAAATTATTTTACATCTAAAATCATGAATTGACTGAATTTTAAAAATGAAGAAGGTGTATGTGTAATGACCATATTTTTTTAATTACTATAATGTCACGGAAGTATTAATTGTACGTTAGCACATTTAAGGCTAATATAACAATAAAAGGGTTCGTGGAGTAAATTATTATACGACCTTCACGATTTAATTCGATGAATTAAAATAATTTTATAGTTGTATGCTAAGATAAGCTTCTTTCTTAATATTTTTGTAAATTTATTAGTTTACTTTATTTTTTTTTTTTATTTTCTAAATTTACTTAAATTCATATTTAAACTTGCAATCATCGAAATTATTTAAAATGCGAATTACTAAAACAATGGAAGTAGAAAATTGAAAACGATTAAATTAGTGTCATTGTTCTTAAAACAGTAGTTGTAGTGATTTTTAGAAAAGAAAGCTTCAAACAAGGTTAAATTCTCATTTTGGAAACAATATCAAACCTATTAACATTGAAAAAAATAATATATTATAGGGGAATTATAGCGACTTAGCAACCAAAGCATTAACTTTATTTTTATATTATATTTATTATTTCATCGGTTTATTTTCTGTAGATTTAATATTAACTTTATTAATAATACTTTTTCTGGTAACTGTAAAAATCAAAATATCACATATTTAACATTACTATGATTTATTTAGTACCAATATTAACAGATAAATTAGTGACTTTATAAAATCTTTTCATAAGTTTTAGCAAGGAACGGAAATTCAAGTAAATGATTTATAATGACCGTATTACATAGAGAAAGCAAGTAATGTCCAAGTGTTAAAACCTTCTACTGGAATAGATAAAATTCCCATATCGCCTACTTCCGACTCGAAGATAAAAAAATATATATTTTAAAAATTTGAAAACTATTAGATGTAAAAAATAAAGTAGCTAAAATAAATAATGCCAACAATTAACAAGCTCTTTTTACACAATTTAGTTTCATAGAATGTGATGCTCCTATCCTTTGGTAACAGATGTACTGCAGATCAATACAATAAAAATTGTAACCTTTGTGAAGGCATCCCCTGTGTCTTCTTCCCATAAATTTCTGACTGGTCGTTTCCAAACGCACCCTGACCAAGGGGCACTGAAAACAAGTTCCTTAGCAGAGGTCACCATGGGCGTTGGCAGAGGGTAGCAGGGGGATCTGCGACTCCCCTCTAGATTTTGAGACACGAGGAAAAAAAAAATAAAGAAATAGTGAACTCATTTGATACATGGTTTCATTCTGGAAAAATGTTATAGTTAGGAGGGTAATGGCAGGGAAAAATGGTGGCGTCCAAAAAATCAGAGATAAGTGAAAAACTGCCTTATATATTCATTGCGCGAGCCATTGGTAAACCTTGATGTTAATGAATTAAATTCCGTCGTTTCGTTCTCCATAATGTATTATGATTATAAGTAATAAATATTT
This sequence comes from Halyomorpha halys, assembly GCF_000696795.3. NCBI lineage: Eukaryota > Metazoa > Arthropoda > Insecta > Hemiptera > Pentatomidae > Halyomorpha > Halyomorpha halys. The sequence goes on from NW_027109183.1 coordinate 18,324, forward strand.
AAAAAGTAATGATTGAACAGAAATAAAATGGTGACGGAGATATATTTTTTTGCCCAACGTTTAAGAATGGAATATATATGTGTGTGTGTGGCTGGGGCCTGCTCCCCCTTGGCAAAATCCTATATTTATGAAAATGCGATGAAAGACTTGAGTATGTGCTGTTCAAACTTCTACTTCAATGAGTAGAAGTAAAAACAACAGGAAAGAGAAAAATAGAGAAATAGCCGAGCGTGCCACGATCTCTACCGATTCCAATCATATGTACAAGGTTTTGTTATATATTGTTAAACTGTTGGCAGGAACAAAGTTAATATATGTTATTTTAGCCTTAAAATACAAATTTTCTACAGTAACAGAATAATAAATATTTATTTTAGTGGTGGGTGATTCTGTTTGGTTTTTACTAATTCATTATTATTATATTTTTATTTACTATTTCTTGACTTTTATTTATTCTCATCTTACTATCTTAGTTTTCCGTCTCTTAGGGTGCTATTTTTTGTTTTTATTTCTTTTGTATCTAATTTTTTTTTATTTTTACGTGCTATTATGTCTCTTGTTCATCTTAAATCTAATAGTCATTTTTTTTCTTTTATATAACATATACATATTATTCTACATCTTATTTTTATTTCTTTTTGTACATTTTCTATAGAATTTTTTCAATAATATTTAAATAATTTTTACCCCCACCTTATATTACTTCTTTGTATCTTGTTATCTTACATTTTCAACATATTTCTAGTTTTTTTTTTTAGTTCTACAAAGTGGCACTAAATATCAGAAAATAAATAGGTGTTAACCTTTTTGACTGCAATTCTGACCATTAAAAAAAATACAGTCAATCATTTATATATATTGAATATTTATTGTTTGGAATTTCAGCCTTGCAGGGTAGAGAAAGTCTTGTGGCGCTACAGTATTATTGTGCAATGCGCTCACCGCGAAGGCTTTAATACAATAATAATAATAAATACAACAAATAATGAAACATATTTTAACTCGACAAAACAATGGGTACCATTGATTATTTAATAAATTTTTTTATGAAGGCAATAAGTAATAATTTTACAATCAGATGCAATAATAATGGTATCTGCTATAGATATTTTCATTAAATTAGCAACCACGTTTAAAAATCCCAGAGGAAAAGGTTATTAATAACATTAAATACAAGTTAAAATTAATTAGGAATATCTGATGCGGGGAAGGGCGGGATAATGAATGGCTAATTATCTAATGATGTAGATCCAGTCCAACTTACCAGGTAACCTTCAAAGGCTGATAGTAACCAGGCTCATCAATATTGTGAACAGGCCCGCCAATGTCCTCCAACTTCCAGAACTTCCATCTTCTGCAACAGATTATTTCGAAAATTAATCACTCTAAAACTATATATCCAGTAGTCGATAGAAAATATGTTATGAATATATATTATATATCTAATAATACCATATTAATATAATTAGTACTAAGTATAATATTTATTTTAACAAAACCTTATTTAACAATAAGTTATTGTTGAAAAGTCGATCGTCCTACGTAAAACTTTTAGTTGTGCGTAACTAAAAATGTACACGTGATGGTTCATTTTGTTAAAGTTATTTAAATAAATAATTGAATTCAATGAAAAAATAAAAACCATAGAATAGACCGTTATTAGCAAAACTGCTGGGCTGGGCCCCCTACCCCTCATATAAATATTGTATATAATTTCGTTATGTTCATTTTATTTCTTTTATTTTACTGTTTATATTGTATAGAGCTTTTATTTACTTACTTTTATTTTTTATCTTTTTTTTATTCTTGATATGAATGTGTTCAATTAGTACGATTACTTATTGCCCCAAGTTTGCGGCAGATTGTAATAATACTTATCAATAATTACTTTATAATTATCAGTAAAAAATAGCAAAAATACAGAAATTTGACTTTTCTTTGATTTATTTCTGCAATATTTAACACCTCACAAATCTATAAATTATAACTGCTATTAGAAAGGCAATACAATTCCTTACAAAACAACATAATATCGAAATTAACAAATCTAATAACAGGGAAGTTACTGAAGGTATATTGAACTTTTAGAATTAATGTAGGTATTTATAGATATAATATGGAAGGAAACCATGGAAACTAGTTTAATTTTATATTATTTTTTTAGAACAACTCCAAAAGTATAAGTGGCCATTAATACTACTAATAATAATACTGACCACTGTACAGAGTACAGTACTTTGTAGGATTGTAGAATGTAAGTTTAGAATAACAATTATACGAAGAGTTACTGTTACTGCAGTTGTGAGATAACCCTGTGAATTCTGGAACCTTCCTGTGGTCCACCTCCATACATTGGGTAC